>NW_007738488.1:41709-43648 GCF_000696425.1 Galeopterus variegatus | reverse complement strand
AAACACACACACAGATCAAAGATGGATGTGCACATAACAGAAACACGAGTGACCAAGATGTATAAGTCAATTGGATACCTTTGTGAGGAAAGCCTTCGCCAGCCCAATCTTCAATGAAAAACAAAGTCGATCTAATCATGTTTAACGAATACTGGCCTATTTTAAAAAAATCAATAATTTTTTTGATGTTGAATTTACATTCATTATCATTTACTACAAAACTTACCTTAAATCTATTTTTCAGATTAGCGGTTCTCAAATGAGGGCAATTTTTTCCCCAGGGACATCTGCCAATGTCTAGAGATCATTTTGGTTGTCACAGTTGAGGGTAGGGGGAGCTGCTACTAGTATCTAGTGGGGAGAGATAAGGGATGCTGTTGAAAATCCTACAACTCACAGGGCAGCCCCTGAGGACAAAGACTCACCCGGCCCCAAGTGTCAATAATGCTGACGTTGAGAACCACTGTGTACGATAATGATAATATGACCCCTATATAATTTGTCAATACAAACAGAAGATGGAAGCAAAGCTCATAAGGGAGTGTCCAGGTGGTGATGTGTGGTGTGAAGAGCAGGGACTGGCTGCTCAAAGCCTGGCTTCGCTCCCTTTAGCAGAGTGAATTTAGTGAAGTTCCACACCTTTGCCTCAGTTTCCTCATAACAGGTATATTATATGGTTATTGTGAAGGTGAAATGAATTCCTCTGTAAAGTGTTTGAACAGCACTGTTGGAGTGAGCAGGACTGAAGCACTGTTGGGACCTAAACCCACACGGACTGTAGACAAATTTGAAAAGAACACAGTTTTCTCTCGGCATGCATTTCTCTGAGTTCCCTGTTTTCCCATGATTATTTGATATTTTGAACCTTGGTTACGGAGCAAGATGACATTATTTACATGAATGTAAAGTTGTTTTTTCAGCCAGCCTGGGGCTGCAGACTTACCAGGAGGCATGCACCATCCGGCAAGACCCTGAGATGAGAGCAAAGATGGGAACAGAAACCACTGGGAGCCTTGGTGAGAATTTGCATCTGGCCTCTTGCAGTCTCCCTCCCTCCTGCTTTTCATTTCCCGTGTTCCATTCCCTCAGCCGCCTCTTCAAAAACTCTTCAGTAAATCTGAGATTTGGAGATGGCTTTAGTCTGAACAGTCTCCTTCAGGTTTACCAGAGAGATAACATCTCTCCCCAGGTCACCTGTACTCCTGAATAAGAGCTGACTTCTATTTTCACCAACAGTTGACTTTTGAGTGGCTTATTTTTGAAAGGGGACAGGCAGCCAGACCTGTTCCCAGTAACAGTACTGGTGTTTATTAAAAACTCTGCTGCATAAATGTTGGCTGTCATCACTGTTACATGTGCCCCAAATAAAACATTGATGGAGTATTTGGTGAAATACACATGAGAAGACTTCTGGGCTGAACTGCCGTGCTGCTGCAGATTCCTGCTGAAGACCTGTCTCAAAGCGTGATGGAGCTGACCTTCTCCTAATGCCCCTCCCCGCCCCCATCCGTCATCTAGGTAAACCTGTCCATCATTTCATCAGTCAGATTGAACCCAGTAATCGAGCATCTATCATAAGGACAAAGATGCCTGAAACGAGCTTCATTTTTGGTTGGCAGGCAACACAAGACAAATACATAAGAAAATCAAACGAACATCTATTCAAATAAATTTTTTAAATATGTCGAACATCTATACATTCCAGATACTATGTGCTATGAGTTGGATAAAGAAAGATAAAAAGACATAGGCCCTTTCAGAACTTCATTCAAAGACTTCTCAGTCTGGTGTGGGAAATACATTTTCACATAAATAATTGTATTACAAAGCTCTGGGTGTGTGAGAGGCTCAGATGCAGCTCAGTGAAAGAAGGAATGAATTCTTTTTTTTTTTTTAATTTTATTTTGTCGATATACATTGTGGTTGATTATTGTTGCCC
>NW_007738488.1:34159-41232 GCF_000696425.1 Galeopterus variegatus | reverse complement strand
CACAACCTCCCTCCCTCCTCCCTCTCCTCTTTCCCACCCAACAATGTCCTTTCTGTTTGCTGTCGTATCAACTTCAAGTAATTGTAGTTGTTATATCAAGAAGGAATGAATTCTAAGTTGGGTCTGAGAAGGCTTCATGAAGGAAGTGAGACAGGAACAAAGGTTTGAAGGATGAGCAAGAATTCACAGGTGTGCTAGACATCTGGGGGCTTTCTGGGAAGTACACACTTTTTTCCTTTTTAGTATTGCTGGTCCTAATTGAGCAAGAATCAGTTTTTGAATACCCCTGAATCCCAAGTCCTAGAACATGGAGCTTATTCTGAAAGTCCAGATTCAGTCCTCAAGGATCTTAGGAGGATAGGATCGAAGTTGCATTTTTAAAAGATCAATATGGTGTGTACAGAAGATGGGTGGAGGGTAATGAAACTGGAATTGGGGCAAACCGTTAAGAAATTACTCTACTTTAGGTAAGAATCCAGATGATCCTGGGCCATAGTGTTGGCTAGGGAAGTGGATATGAAAGATTACTGATAAACATCGTGCCCCAAGCACTTTTTGTCTTTCCCCAACTCATCCCAACATTTAAAAAATAATAACAGCTCATGCATACCTGGCCCTTACTGGGCATGGGGCATTGTTCTAAGATTTAATCTATTTAATCTTCACAACAAACCTATGTTATATTTTATTATCATCCTCGTTTTATAGAAAGGGAAATTGACATGTGATTAGGTCAAGTTGTATCTTCAAGGACAGACAGTAAGAGAAGGGCAAAGCTAGAAGTCAAGGCCAGGCCAGTTGTTCCAGTCTGTGTTCTGCTATTAGCAGGAAGTGAAGGTTCTCCCTCTTGGGGATCTCGTTCCTCCCAAACTTTCCTAAAACCACAAGGGGAGCTTGTTTTAACTTCTCCCAGAGCTGTAGAGTGTGTGGACTCTAATAAGCATTTTATGACAGTTGCTTCTTGCTGCCACAGGATGTCACCATTGAAAACTTGCCTTCCACAAGGAGAAATGTTGGTCCATCTACCCGATTCTTTGCTCAATCTGAAGGGGCTTAAGCCCCTGTGGTCCTGTGAGGGGAGGGGCAACCTCCCTCCAGCACCCCTGAACCAAACTCATCCAGGAGTATCCCATGCTTAGCTTCCAGACTATATGTCTCAGTGCTCAGCAATTCCAAATGAGCTACCAACTTCCACCGGCACCAGAACCCTGAGGCTGGACCAGCCTCGCTAACTGTCCAGGAATCAATGTCCCCTTGTCCTATCTGTAACTGCTCACCTCAAAACATAAAGCTAAGATTATACCCATTTCCCTAGACATGCAATCACTCACGGCCCCTTATTAAAGAAGGTAAAAAACAAAACAAAACAAAACTCTTGGTGGGGCCCTTGTCATAGATGACTTTGTGAGCTATTTACGTGGAGGAATTGATAGAAAATGGTATTTAATTAGAAGTGTGGAAGAGAGGAGAGTGGAGAGAATGAAAAGAGACTAGAAAGCTGAGGATAACATTAGGTTTCTGGCTTCTGTGATTTGATGGGTAGTGGGTCATTCCCTGGGAGGGGGGATGGCAGTGCAGGGTTATTTCTGTCTTTGAATTGGTTCCACCTAGGCCCACCCTGGGCAGTGACAGGGGCCTTCCTTTTCAGACCTCCCGAAGCCCCTTAGCTGCTCAGGGCCTCACCCTCTAGTCCTAGAAAGCACCAATTTGGAGTGGGGCATTGCATGGGGCCACTTCAGAAGGAGGGCATTGGGTGAGGGACTCTCTGAGCCCAGCTGGATGATTGATGGGTGTTACGCTGGTCGATCCATGAGCAGGGTTTGAAGAAAAAAACTTCATGGTAATAATTCATAACACTATTTTGCCATGTAGGGAATGGGGATGAGGCGCAGATCTTGGGACGTATCCATTTGGGACCTGTTGTATAGACGTCTCTAGGTTCAATGTATTTAACGTCTCGAGGTTCAATGAGATTCTAGTCGCAGATTATACTCATACATATGTACACATAAACACACACATGCACATATGTATGTGTGCAATTTATTTTTGGTTCAAAAACCAAAATGTTTTATAAAAGTGTCTCATTAAAAGTCTCATTTTCATCACAATCTCGTTCTCCCAGTTCTCCCACCCATCTGCACCCTCACGTCTAATATCTGCTTTGCCACGTTTCTTACTAGCCATCCAGTATATTTTTATGCCAATTCAAGTAAATACAAATGTCCATGTGTGCCTCTCTGTTTCACTAAACTTATTTTAAACACTATTCTGCACTTTGCTTTTTCACTTAATATATCATGGAACTCCTTTATCTGAACAATTGAAACACATCCCAACACAAGCAAACCCTGTGCTCCTGGCAAATCTCCACTGCTTGGGACTAGTAAATGCAGGGGAAAGACTGGGGGCTTATGCTGACTTTCAAAAATAAGGTTGCATAAAATTGCAATGTCAATAGAAAAACAAATGCCCTATGATTTTGATCACATTTCAAGGACAAAAACTGTAAAAGAAAGGCATCCATTTTCTCCATGGAAAAATAAATACTCATTTATTTGCCATTCACCAGACGTTCACTGAGGATATGTGTTGTCCAGGTGTGGCCGGTGCTGTGGGAGGAGTATACAGCAGGCAAGAGCAGGGTCTCCCTCTGCAGTCTTATTACCCACTGTACACACCGCCACACACATTCAACCTGGGGGACCTTCCCACACTCTAATCCAGGCTTCCTCCTGCATAATTCCTTCAATGGCCCCCACTTCCTAAGGTTCACTTCCAACCCTTCCACTTGGATCCCAAGGCCCTTGCTGTGCAGCCCTGCCCTGCAGCAGTCCTAACTTGCCTGGCCTCTCCTGGCATGCTCTATTCCAGCTGTACTGCTTGTGCAGAATGGAGCAAAAAGCAGCCCTGCCTGTGTCCACTCCAGGCCTTTGCATGCCCTGCCCTCTCTTTCTGGAAGGCGCATTGTCCCCCACCCTTCACACCCCATCCTCCTTGCTTGTTCTGGTATCTCCTTTCAGGTGTCTTTCCCTGACTACCTCCCCCTTCCCCAACGGGGTTAGGGGCTCCTCACACCAATGGCAATTGCTTCATTACAGTCCTGTCCCCAGTGGGCTGTAAGTGAGTGCAGCCTAGTCTAATAGATGGAGCGCTGGGCTCCCGAGTCCTAGTCTGGGCTCCCTCTCAGGCTGTGCTGTCGTCTGTACCGGGCACGCCATGGGAACTTCCTCACAGGGCGCTGTGAGAATTAGGACGTGCCCCCGCAAACGCCCGCTGAGGAATGTTTAGCAGGTGGGAGCTGGTTCAAGCCTCCTAGGCCTTCTCCCCTCCTGCACGGACAGAACCTCACGCATCCTGAAGTGAGGGGACGGGCGAGCGGTGGCTTAGTTGGCCGCGGGACGGGCACTGCGGACTGAGGGCTGGTGTGGAGTGCCTAAACCCCGTGCCGGGCATCTCCTTGTTGCCCCGGGCTCCTCTTCCGAGAGTACCAGCTCCCTGCCCCCGGAGGTCTGCAAAGGACCTTTTCCTTCGCGCTGCGTCCGGGTCTTCGAGCGCAGGGGGCAGTCCCGACGTGGGGAGTGAGCATGCCCGCGGACCCCCGGGGCNTTCTCAGTCTGGTGTGGGAAATACATTTTCACATAAATAATTGTATTACAAAGCTCTGGGTTTGTGAGAGGCTCAGATGCAGCTCAGTGAAAGAAGGAATGAATTCTTTTTTTTTTTTTTTAATTTTATTTTGTCGATATACATTGTGGTTGATTATTGTTGCCCCTTACCACAACCTCCCTCCCTCCTCCCTCTCCTCTTTCCCACCCAACAATGTCCTTTCTGTTTGCTTGTCGTATCAAGTAATTGTAGTTGTTATATCAAGTAATTGTAGTTGTTATATCAAGAAGGAATGAATTCTAAGTTGGGTCTGAGAAGGCTNCCAACATTTAAAAAATAATAACAGCTCATGCATACCTGGCCCTTACTGGGCATGGGGCATTGTTCTAAGATTTAATCTATTTAATCTTCACAACAAACCTATAAGTTATATTTTATTATCATCCTCGTTTTATAGAAAGGGAAATTGACATGTGATTAGGTCAAGTTGTATCTTCAAGGACAGACAGTAAGAGAAGGGCAAAGCTAGAAGTCAAGGCCAGGCCAGTTGTTCCAGTCTGTGTTCTGCTATTAGCAGGAAGTGAAGGTTCTCCCTCTTGGGGATCTCGTTCCTCCCAAACTTTCCTAAAACCACAAGGGGAGCTTGTTTTAACTTCTCCCAGAGCTGTAGAGTGTGTGGACTCTAATAAGCATTTTATGACAGTTGCTTCTTGCTGCCACAGGATGTCACCATTGAAAACTTGCCTTCCACAAGGAGAAATGTTGGTCCATCTACCCGATTCTTTGCTCAATCTGAAGGGGCTTAAGCCCCTGTGGTCCTGTGAGGGGAGGGGCAACCTCCCTCCAGCACCCCTGAACCAAACTCATCCAGGAGTATCCCATGCTTAGCTTCCAGACTATATGTCTCAGTGCTCAGCAATTCCAAATGAGCTACCAACTTCCACCGGCACCAGAACCCTGAGGCTGGACCAGCCTCGCTAACTGTCCAGGAATCAATGTCCCCTTGTCCTATCTGTAACTGCTCACCTCAAAACATAAAGCTAAGATTATACCCATTTCCCTAGACATGCAATCACTCACGGCCCCTTATTAAAGAAGGTAAAAAACAAAACAAAACAAAACTCTTGGTGGGGCCCTTGTCATAGATGACTTTGTGAGCTATTTACGTGGAGGAATTGATAGAAAATGGTATTTAATTAGAAGTGTGGAAGAGAGGAGAGTGGAGAGAATGAAAAGAGACTAGAAAGCTGAGGATAACATTAGGTTTCTGGCTTCTGTGATTTGATGGGTAGTGGGTCATTCCCTGGGAGGGGGGATGGCAGTGCAGGGTTATTTCTGTCTTTGAATTGGTTCCACCTAGGCCCACCCTGGGCAGTGACAGGGGCCTTCCTTTTCAGACCTCCCGAAGCCCCTTAGCTGCTCAGGGCCTCACCCTCTAGTCCTAGAAAGCACCAATTTGGAGTGGGGCATTGCATGGGGCCACTTCAGAAGGAGGGCATTGGGTGAGGGACTCTCTGAGCCCAGCTGGATGATTGATGGGTGTTACGCTGGTCGATCCATGAGCAGGGTTTGAAGAAAAAAACTTCATGGTAATAATTCATAACACTATTTTGCCATGTAGGGAATGGGGATGAGGCGCAGATCTTGGGACGTATCCATTTGGGACCTGTTGTATAGACGTCTCGAGGTTCAATGTATTTAACGTCTCGAGGTTCAATGAGATTCTAGTCGCAGATTATACTCATACATATGTACACATAAACACACACATGCACATATGTATGTGTGCAATTTATTTTTGGTTCAAAAACCAAAATGTTTTATAAAAGTGTCTCATTAAAAGTCTCATTTTCATCACAATCTCGTTCTCCCAGTTCTCCCACCCATCTGCACCCTCACGGCTAATATCTGCTTTGCCACGTTTCTTACTAGCCATCCAGTATATTTTTATGCCAATGCAAGTAAATACAAATGTCCATGTGTGCCTCTCTGTTTCACGAAAAGTCTCATTTTCATCACAATCTCGTTCTCCCAGTTCTCCCACCCATCTGCACCCTCACGTCTAATATCTGCTTTGCCACGTTTCTTACTAGCCATCCAGTATATTTTTATGCCAATTCAAGTAAATACAAATGTCCATGTGTGCCTCTCTGTTTCACGAAACTTATTTTAAACACTATTCTGCACTTTGCTTTTTCACTTAATATATCATGGAACTCCTTTATCTGAACAATTGAAACACATCCCAACACAAGCAAACCCTGTGCTCCTGGCAAATCTCCACTGCTTGGGACTAGTAAATGCAGGGGAAAGACTGGGGGCTTATGCTGACTTTCAAAAATAAGGTTGCATAAAATTGCAATGTCAATAGAAAAACAAATGCCCTATGATTTTGATCACATTTCAAGGACAAAAACTGTAAAAGAAAGGCATCCATTTTCTCCATGGAAAAATAAATACTCATTTATTTGCCATTCACCAGACGTTCACTGAGGATATGTGTTGTCCAGGTGTGGCCGGTGCTGTGGGAGGAGTATACAGCAGGCAAGAGCAGGGTCTCCCTCTGCAGTCTTATTACCCACTGTACACACCGCCACACACATTCAACCTGGGGGACCTTCCCACACTCTAATCCAGGCTTCCTCCTGCATAATTCCTTCAATGGCCCCCACTTCCTAAGGTTCACTTCCAACCCTTCCACTTGGATCCCAAGGCCCTTGCTGTGCAGCCCTGCCCTGCAGCAGTCCTAACTTGCCTGGCCTCTCCTGGCATGCTCTATTCCAGCTGTACTGCTTGTGCAGAATGGAGCAAAAAGCAGCCCTGCCTGTGTCCACTCCAGGCCTTTGCATGCCCTGCCCTCTCTTTCTGGAAGGCGCATTGTCCCCCACCCTTCACACCCCATCCTCCTTGCTTGTTCTGGTATCTCCTTTCAGGTGTCTTTCCCTGACTACCTCCCCCTTCCCCAACGGGGTTAGGGGCTCCTCACACCAATGGCAATTGCTTCATTACAGTCCTGTCCCCAGTGGGCTGTAAGTGAGTGCAGCCTAGTCTAATAGATGGAGCGCTGGGCTCCCGAGTCCTAGTCTGGGCTCCCTCTCAGGCTGTGCTGTCGTCTGTACCGGGCACGCCATGGGAACTTCCTCACAGGGCGCTGTGAGAATTAGGACGTGCCCCCGCAAACGCCCGCTGAGGAATGTTTAGCAGGTGGGAGCTGGTTCAAGCCTCCTAGGCCTTCTCCCCTCCTGCACGGACAGAACCTCACGCATCCTGAAGTGAGGGGACGGGCGAGCGGTGGCTTAGTTGGCCGCGGGACGGGCACTGCGGACTGAGGGCTGGTGTGGAGTGCCTAAACCCCGTGCCGGGCATCTCCTTGTTGCCCCGGGCTCCTCTTCCGAGAGTACCAGCTCCCTGCCCCCGGAGGTCTGCAAAGGACCTTTTCCTTCGCGCTGCGTCCGGGTCTTCGA
>NW_007738488.1:27838-33159 GCF_000696425.1 Galeopterus variegatus | reverse complement strand
GCGGCCAGGGCAGCCTCCTGTCGCTCCTCCTCCAGGCAGCCTCGCCGTGGGGACCTGGGAGCAGCTCGCAGGTGCCGCGGACTCCTCGGGCCGCCCACCGCCGCGGCAAGGGCTGGCGGCTGCAGAAGGCGAAGAGAGTGAGGGACCCAGGAGCCCGCCCGAGCGGCCCGGAGAGGGGAGCCCTGCGGTGGGAGACAGGTAGGTGAGAGCACTCCGGGGTCGGCATCTGTGAAACTCCGTCCTCTGTGGCGCTGACGTTTCTGGAAGCGTGGTTGCTAGTTGGGTGGCTTCCTATTACTGAACAGGGATTCCGCCACGAAGTGTGCTTTATCTCCCTCTGTTTCCCACAGTCTCTCGGCCCTCCAGTCCTGCTGCACATCTGGGCAGGTCTTGAGAGGGCGAGAAGGGACATCGATGTGGGGAGACACTGGGTAATGAGGTGGCTCCAACAGGAGTCCCAGATGGAGGCTGACCTTTCTCCACTCAGGTCCTCTGAGCCGGTGAACCTGGGGCCGGTTCAAGAGTGGACCATAGTGGGGTGAAGGGGGCGGTGGTAGCAGTTCTCTGTGATCCGGGCTAACCCAGAGACCTGTTTTTCCTGGGGCTTGTCAAGAGACAAGGTTGGGGGGGGGGGAGGCACTGCAGCTCAGCTACGACATGGAAAGGGACCAGAGTGCACACCAGCTCTTGATCTGTAAAAGCCAGCTTCAATCCCAGTCACTGGAAGGGATACGTGGGCAACGAAGTAGTAACCACTACCGTTTTGGGACCCAGGGGCATCCCCGGAGTTTATCATGTTATTGCCACTGGCTATTAAGGATGGGATGGGAATAGAAATAAAATTTTAGGGCTGGCGGTCAAGGTTGCTCCTCTTCCTCCTCACTTCGTTTCTAGCTTGCTCCCCCCCCACCAAATGCCAGAAAAGCAGGATGTAAGTGGAGCACACCGACACCCTCTGCCCCTTGGTTATTGGCAAACTGTCCCACATTCAGACAGCTTCGTAAAATCCTGCTTCAGTTCTCCTTTTGAACTTGGGAGACACTGTTTTCCATCAGGTACTGATGTTCTTGATATTAAGTGACGTGTCAGAGCCGAGAGGCACCTGGGCTGTCTCCACAGAGTGCTAACCACACCTGAGAGCCAGAGAGAGGTTCAGAGGTTTGGACATAATTTGAAACTCAGCTCAGCCCCAGAAGACCACAGAGAAGGAAGATATAGTTGGGTAAATAATTTGCGTCTGAAAACTCTTCCTTATGGGTAAGTGGGTCTCTGGGTAATTTCCAGGATGGGCGGCATTGACTTTGAAAGGGATCTCTCCCTTAATACCCTGGCCTTGGGGACAGTGATAAGTCCCAGTTAAAAGGCTATGTTCTTTAATTGGGCTTTTAATTTATGATGTAGTTATATTACCCGAGGGGATGTGCTTTGGCCAGCATTTCATCTGGGGATTCCTGTCATAATGAAGATGATACTACCGTACTCTAGGCAGATGGTAAGGTGTGGAGGAAAAGAGAGCACAATCTGGGAATCAGAAAACATGGATTTGAACTCTGGTCAAGCCACCCTTTATGCCAAGACTCACAGCTTGTTCAAAACTTCAGTTTCCTCATTCATAAAATCCGTATGTTAACACCCACACACAGGGATGCTGAGTGCTTGGAGTGAATTAATAGCTGTACAATAAAAACAGTCCATAAGCTGTAAAACACTACCCATGTAAATTCTTTCTTTTTCTAAATTTTTGTCCTAGAAAAATGAGCAAAATCCCTATTTAATTACACAGCATCAGACAGGATGGGCTTCAAATCCTGGCTCCTCCACTTATTAGCTCTGTGTGACTTTCAGGAAGTCATTTTGCTTCCTTAGCCATTTGCCTTATTTGAATATTATTATGACAGCTACCTTTCAAGATAGATTAGGAAGAGGTACAGTAAGAAAAGTGCATGCCTGGTACTCAATACATAATATCTGTAATTTCCAAATGATAGATATGATTGCCAATAATAGAAGTTTCCAGAATTTTTTGAAATGCCCAAAATGCATTTTCTCCCTCTATTTCACTTGTCTTTCTATGAGAGAGAGGGAGGAAGGGATCCTGAGAAGATAGTAGTAGCCCCCACCACCAAGAGCCCTCTTTTTGTTGGGCATGTGAGAAGCCATGAGGGAGTAAAATAAGCTAAGATTTGGATTCAGGGACTGAGCCTTCTCTTCTGCTCTGGCACTAACTGCTTACAGGGCTGTTGACCTGGACTCCCCTCCTTTCTGGACCCCAGTTTCTTCATCTGTAAAGGTCTGGATGATTTTAGTAGCTTTGCCTAGCTCTATTTCAGTGCTTGCATTCACTGATCTGTGTTTCTCCTCACCAAGGTTAAATCTGTGGCCCTCAAGCCACCCTTTATGCCAAGACTCACAGCTTGTTCAAAACTTCAGTTTCCTCATTCATAAAATCCGTATGTTAACACCCACACACAGGGATGCTGAGTGCTTGGAGTGAATTAATAGCTGTACAATAAAAACAGTCCATAAGCTGTAAAACACTACCCATGTAAATTCTTTCTTTTTCTAAATTTTTGTCCTAGAAAAATGAGCAAAATCCCTATTTAATTACACAGCATCAGACAGGATGGGCTTCAAATCCTGGCTCCTCCACTTATTAGCTCTGTGTGACTTTCAGGAAGTCATTTTGCTTCCTTAGCCATTTGCCTTATTTGAATATTATTATGACAGCTACCTTTCAAGATAGATTAGGAAGAGGTACAGTAAGAAAAGTGCATGCCTGGTACTCAATACATAATATCTGTAATTTCCAAATGATAGATATGATTGCCAATAATAGAAGTTTCCAGAATTTTTTGAAATGCCCAAAATGCATTTTCTCCCTCTATTTCACTTGTCTTTCTATGAGAGAGAGGGAGGAAGGGATCCTGAGAAGATAGTAGTAGCCCCCACCACCAAGAGCCCTCTTTTTGTTGGGCATGTGAGAAGCCATGAGGGAGTAAAATAAGCTAAGATTTGGATTCAGGGACTGAGCCTTCTCTTCTGCTCTGGCACTAACTGCTTACAGGGCTGTTGACCTGGACTCCCCTCCTTTCTGGACCCCAGTTTCTTCATCTGTAAAGGTCTGGATGATTTTAGTAGCTTTGCCTAGCTCTATTTCAGTGCTTGCATTCACTGATCTGTGTTTCTCCTCACCAAGGTTAAATCTGTGGCCCTCAAGCCACCCTTTATGCCAAGACTCACAGCTTGTTCAAAACTTCAGTTTCCTCATTCATAAAATCCGTATGTTAACACCCACACACAGGGATGCTGAGTGCTTGGAGTGAATTAATAGCTGTACAATAAAAACAGTCCATAAGCTGTAAAACACTACCCATGTAAATTCTTTCTTTTTCTAAATTTTTGTCCTAGAAAAATGAGCAAAATCCCTATTTAATTACACAGCATCAGACAGGATGGGCTTCAAATCCTGGCTCCTCCACTTATTAGCTCTGTGTGACTTTCAGGAAGTCATTTTGCTTCCTTAGCCATTTGCCTTATTTGAATATTATTATGACAGCTACCTTTCAAGATAGATTAGGAAGATGTACAGTAAGAAAAGTGCATGCCTGGTACTCAATACATAATATCTGTAATTTCCAAATGATAGATATGATTGCCAATANTCTGTAGAATGGGGATGCTAACAGTTCTTGCAGTTTACTAGGCTCTCATAACAGCAGGATGGGGTGATGGAGAGAATGTATGGGGAAGGCTTTTTAAAACCTAACGTCTCCTGCAAGTAAAAGGAATTATTTTCTAAAGAAACTCCCTTCCTCAGATTAGAAAATCATTCAACAGCCATCAGCTGTGGAAAAGTAGAAATATTAGTGACAGTTGAAACACCGTGGTCTGGCCCAAGATACACTCAGGGCAATATAAAGAGAACTTTATCGGGGGAATGTGCTACCCACCATCCTCCTTGCTTACAAGTGCTGAAGGTCAAGTGTGTTGCCATCAGAGGCAGGACTCACTGAGTTTGAAACAGTGAGGTCTGCTCATCACAGGGTTGGACTAAGCATTTTATAGAGTAAACAGAGATTTGCACACAGTGAGGAATCATTTAAATGTTAGTGAGATGGATACATTGGACACACTATGGGCAGGATTACCTTCATCTACTCTGCTCTATAATGCATGGTGCTTACCAAAAGTTTGCTCAATTTGGCTGAAATTGACTGAAAGCTTGCAGCTTGATGCCATTGCTGAGGGAACAGCAATTTCTTGTAATTTCTAGAACAAGGCAGGACGGTCTTATCCTGTTCCCTGCTCTTTTACATTCCTGGTTTTGCTCATGCTGGTCTCTTCTGAGAATGACCATTTCTCACTTCCCACTTCTCTCTTCCCTCAACGACCCAATTCAAATGCTTCTTCCTATGGGAAGCCTTCCCAGACTTTCTCTAATGTGTTCCCACAACAGTTTGGACAGCTTTGTGACAGGCTGTGCCATGTCACTGCTTGCACACATACCTGTTCCCTCTCTAGATTTTATGCTTCTTGAGGGCAGGAGCCTCTCCCTGTACTACCTTGGTTGTGACCCCAGCCCCTGGTCAGTGACAGCCATGGTGAATGACTATTGAATGAGTGAATGGGCCTTACTGCAACATGATCGCCTGCACAGAAAGAGGCTTGCACAAAGACTGTCACCGGCTGCCTTGCCCCGTCTCAGTATGTGCAAGCCTGAAGGATGCTTGCTGGGTTGTTGTGTGTTATTTAGGGTCAACCCACTAAAGCAGAGTGAAAGAGAACAGAAGCACATATTTTACCTTAAAATGCTCTTTTTTTTCAAGTGGCACTTTTTTTAGAATAACTGTAATCTGGTGTTGAATGGCCTTCATATAACATTTGCTCAAAACATCTAGTGGAATATTTTAAACTTAAAATGTATTTCTCTTCCTTCAATTTCTTTTCTTTATTTCAGTTCCAGTATAATGGAAAAGCACATAAATTGGATTAAGAAAGCCTAGGTTTGAATCCCAGTTCTAAGGGGACCTGGAACTAGGGCATTTACTCTCCTTGTGCCTCAGTTTCCTCATTCATAAAATCCGTATGTTAACACCCACACACAGGGATGCTGAGTGCTTGGAGTGAATTAATAGCTGTACAATAAAAACAGTCCATAAGCTGTAAAACACTACCCATGTAAATTCTTTCTTTTTCTAAATTTTTGTCCTAGAAAAATGAGCAAAATCCCTATTTAATTACACAGCATCAGACAGGATGGGCTTCAAATCCTGGCTCCTCCACTTATTAGCTCTGTGTGACTTTCAGGAAGTCATTTTGCT
>NW_007738488.1:24739-27267 GCF_000696425.1 Galeopterus variegatus | reverse complement strand
CTCCCCTCCTTTCTGGACCCCAGTTTCTTCATCTGTAAAGGTCTGGATGATTTTAGTAGCTCTGCCTAGCTCTATTTCAATGCTTGCATTTGCTGATCTATGTTTCTCCTCACCAAGGTTAAATCCATGGCCCTCAAGCCACCCTTTATGCCAAGACTCACAGCTTTTTCAAAACTCCATATTTCAAGGCACTATCTAAACCCCTCCCCCCACCACCAAATTTCTCTTCTTTTTGCATTTTTCTCAGTGCAGAAGACTAGAGTGCCCAAGATGGTCTGGGGACTTAGTGAGTTATTGAATACCCCGTTCCATTCCTCTTTTTCCCAGCCCAGTTCTTATCTGACTCCAGGCAAGATGTTCTGCGGCTGCGTCCAGCCTAGAAGACCTCCTTCATTCAAAAATACAGGAAATTGCATGAAGGAAGCCCGATCTTACCTGAGAGAGCTGGCAGGGATTAGTGGACATCAGTAATCTCCACTGAGCTTCCCAGATGCTGGGTGCTCAACAAGGTCAAATGTTTTTGCTCGAACATGAATCAATTCTGGGTGGCTGCTCACTCATCTCAGGAGTGATTACTGAGGGAGATTTTAGGCTCACACAAGAAATCAGCACCATGAGCCAGGGCTCTGTGGCCTCCAACTCTGTGTGGATGGAGTGGCATGTGATGTGATTGGCACAAGGAATTTGCATAAGTAGCCTGCCGTGTGTCACTCATTATGCCAGGTTCTGAGATCAGCTGTGTGTAAGACAAGGCTCTTGCCTTTCAAAAGCTTTATATGCAGTAGGAGGATCAGGCACGGAAGCCCACAAGAGCAAACCAGGCAAGGCGGGGGTCTGTGGGAGCAGAGAAGGGGCTTCTGACACATTTCCTGGGAGGGGCCGTCAGGGATGGCTCCACAGAGGACAGAGAGGCTAAGCTGAGGTCTGAAGGGATTTCCAAATGGAGACTAGATGGAGGAGCCATCAGAAGAAAGGAGTAACATGGAAATACCTGGAGACAAGGTGTAGCTCAGAAGTGAAGTGGATGAGCTGGGCTGGAGCACAGAGGGCAAGGGGAGAAGTGGTGTCCACTGAGGCTGGGGAGACAAATAGGAGCCACCTCTCTGAGAGTTTTGTGAGCCACTCTAAGGAGCTTTTCCTCTAACCCAAACATCATGGGGAGCCATGGAATGGTTTGGAGCTGTGCAGAATGCTCTCCTCAGCTGCAGAGTAGAAGCTGAATTGGAGAAAATGGGTGAAACAAAAGATATGATGGCCTTTTAGGAGACTCTACAGAGAAGAGGTACTTGGATTCAGGCAGTGAGAGTTGGCCTGAAGAAAGCGGGTGGACAGGAAACAGTGTGAGAAGGAATATTAGGGAGAGACAGAAGGAGGGGGTCAGAGCAATGGACAAATTCCATCCTATCTCAGAAGAATATCAATGGAACACTCTAGGGACTTTTGGCCATTAATGCAGGTTACGAGGACAGAGGGGTCATGGTTGACACTCAGGGTCTCTTTCTGTCCTTACACAATTTCCCTGGTCCAAGCCCCCTTCTTCTCTCACCTGGACTAATAAATCGGGCTCTGAATTTATAGCCCTGCCTCATCCCTGCTCCCCAGAGTTTACTTTACACACAGTAGCCAGAGAGATCTCTGTAAAACTAAAATCAGATCAAACTTGTCTTCTCAGAGCTCTTCAGTTGGCTTCCTTGGTTAGATTAAAATCCCAAGACCTTCCCATGACTGGCAAACTCTACATGACCTTCACCCCACTCCAAGCCTAAGCACCACCCCCTGGCCTTGGCTCTACCACCTTTCCCCACACGCACTCACCTCCACCACTCTGTTCTCCTTGCTGATCTCAGCAGCACAGGGTCATCCTTCCTGGGACACTCATCTCTCAGGTAACCGCATGGTTGTCCCCACTTTATTCTGGCCCGAGGCTCAAGTGCCACCTTATCAGAACATTAGCCCACCCTTTGCCACCTCGTGCTAATACAATAGTCTCATCCTTTGATGTATCTTTCTTTATAGTACTTATCAGCGCATTATAAAGTTCACTGCCAAACTCCCCGTGGTAGAACAGATCCTCTCATGTCATACCTGTATGGGCTCACTAAACGTTAGTCGAATGCAAGAATGAATGTAGGACTGGCTTGGCTCCAGGGTGGATGCTGGTCCCATCATTGACAGGGAATTCAGAATTAGCAGATTTAGGGTAGAAACAGTGACATGTTCCAAATAGTGGATTAAAAAATTAAGTGACTATTTACTACATATGTCCACTATTCTATGCATGGCTAGGCAGTTGGATACCAAGACCACCAAGACCAAATCTCTTATAAGACATTTCTTGATACACTGAAAACTATAGATTTCTTGTTAGAAGGGTCCCCTGCAAGGCACTGGGGGTCTGAGCCTGGTTGGGTTCTGACGCTCACTTTCTATGTCACTTTAGACATTCTTCCCAACCCCATTATTTTTATTATTATTTTATTTATTTAATTTTTTTTATTGAAACATAGTTGATTGTACATATCTATGGG
>NW_007738488.1:23131-23995 GCF_000696425.1 Galeopterus variegatus | reverse complement strand
TTATTATTTTATTTATTTAATTTTTTTTATTGAAACATAGTTGATTGTACATATCTATGGGGTAAAGAGTTGAATATCAATACCTGTGTGCAATATGTGGTGCTCACATCAGGATGATTAGTATATTCAACATTGTACAATGTAACCATTTTTCGTGGCCCTTTACCAACTCCATTCTTTGATGGCTTGTCCTATATTTTAATCGATGGTACATTTTCGTTTGGCTTTGTGTTATAGGGAATTTTTTTCTTTCTCCTTTAGGGGTTTGTTTCTAATTTTGTTTTATTTAGGCAGATGTTGAAGTGATGTCACAGTCTCTAAGCTCACAGTCTTGGTTTTGGGTGGCAGGGGGAGTGGGGGAGACGGACACGGAGAGTGGAGGGAAGGGGTGAGTGTTGCCCAGAGGCAGGTACAGAGCAGGTGATGCTGGGTGAACTCTCTGCATGTGAATAATCCCTTTCGGGGGGCATCTTACTGGTGCAGCCCTTTTGGCAGGAACTTTCTGTTGTGGAAATGAGCTCTGGCAAAGAAAAGGTCCCATCCACCCACCTCTCTCAAACGTGTCTGCCTCTGCTGGGCCACTCTGCTCCTCCGGGCAGGCGTGCCCTCTGCTGCATCTCCAGGAATGGGCTCACTCTCCCCAGGGAGTCTCCATGGACACTCCGGCCCCTCCGCTCCTCCCCTCACTCGGTGAAACCCCTTTGTCTTTTCCTTCTTGGCATTTCTTGAGTCACTGCTAGACTGTGCAGTTATTTTGAGATCAAGAACTAGGTTGTACCTTCTGTGAGAAGCCTGGTATTTTAGAGAAAAAAAGGATAAAAAAATCTACTGCAGGTATTTTAGGGTTAACACTGATAGAAATTA
>NW_007738488.1:11941-22884 GCF_000696425.1 Galeopterus variegatus | reverse complement strand
ACCATGACAAAGCTAAGAGAAAAGCCATGAGAGCCGAGGAGGAGGACACCTGGCCCACCTGGGCGCTGGGAGAGGGGCTTCCTGGAGGAAGAGGTGTTGAAGATGAGACATCAGTGGCAAGTGGAAGTGAGTTAGATCCACAAAACAGATGAAGAAATGGGGGAAGAAGGAAAATTGAGGAAGAAGGAAAGTCGAGTGTGAAGACCAGGAACTGAGCCAGAGCATTGCATACAGAAGGATGTACAGGTGCAGAGCGTGTCTGGGGATAGACTGTGAGCCAGGGTGTGGGACTGAAAAGGCTGGGGAGGTAAGTAGAGGCTGGGTTGTGCAGGGCCTTGGACACATTGTGAAGGAATTTATTTTTTATCTGGAAGCTAAGGGGAGTGGTGGAAGGATTTTAAACTGTGAAACAACAGATACAAATATGCATTTTGGAACTGTCTATTCTGGCTGCAGTGTAGAGAATGCATTGGAGACAAGTAAGAAAAAAGGCATGGAGACTTGGCGGGAGGCCATGATGTGAAATCCAGGGCACATGGAGGTAAAGATGGGACGAATGCAGGCTAAGGCAGTAGGGATGGAAACAGGAGTACAAACTTGAGACATACAAAGTCAGCACATCTTGGGATGTGTTAGGGCCTGAGAGTGGAGAAGTATCAAGAATGACTCTTAGTTTTCTGACCTGTCCCGATGGATTGGTCTTTTTGCTGTTTGTTGTANAAGAATGACTCTTAGTTTTCTGACCTGTCCCGATGGATTGGTCTTTTTGCTGTTTGTTGTATTGGGGACACGGGGGAAAGAACAGATTTTAGGGGGGAAATGATGAGTTCTGCATTGAATATGTAGAGTTTTCGGCCTCTGAGGGCATCTATGTACATTTTAGGCAACTGGAGATATCAGTCAAGCTCGGAAAACAGTTCTTGGATGAATATATAGACTTAGGGAGCCATCCATACGTAGCAGCTAATGGGAGCATGAGAGTAGAAATGATTACCTAAGGAGAGTGTACAGAATGAGGCAATAAAAATGTTCTTCTGGACCCACAAGATCTGTACTACTGTCCATCAAAAAAAAAAAAAAAAAANAAGAATGACTCTTAGTTTTCTGACCTGTCCCGATGGATTGGTCTTTTTGCTGTTTGTTGTACTGGGGACACAGGGGAAAGAACAGATTTTAGGGGGGAAATGATTAGTTCTGCATTGAATATGTAGAGTTTTCGGCCTCTGAGGACATCTATGTACATTTTAGGCAACTGGAGATATCAGTCAAGCTCGGAAAACAGTTCTTGGATGAATATGTAAAATTAGAATCATTTTTATTATATCTAAAAGTAAGTTTAACAACCTACTTGATGAGACCATGATCTACAAGTTTTCTTGGAGCACTAAGTCAAATGGTTGTCTATTTAACATAAAAATCTGTCCCAGAAATATTTTACCTCTAAGGACACACTTCGTATTTAAATATCCACTTACTCAATTACACACAACAAATTAACATTTTCCTTTCTCAGTTTTTTGCCAATACCTGCACTTTTCCTAACACCACTTCCCTGAAAGTTTTGGGGAAAATAAAGTCATGATGACATACAATTGGAAAAAATATATATTTTGCCTTGTTTCAATTTTTTGTATTTTTCCATGGCACCTAAAATTTGCAGATGATAAATAGCATAAGGAAAATATTTAAGTATCTTGCTAATGAGTAATTCCTTCCTGAGTTTTATAAATCTGTTTGGAGCAGAAAGTTATACAGAATCTTCAGAACTAAAACTAGCCATTCTTATTAAATATACTAACCTAATACTATTTTGTATAAAAACGTGATTGAGAATAGTAAAAGATCCTATTCAATACCAAAAAGGGAAGCAGAATAGGTCCATCCAAAAAAAAAAAAAAAAACAAATAAAAAAACCCACACTCTATACTTCCACTTGCCTCAGGTACTTTTCACTTTGTGTCTACAGTGTTGGCTGGGACAAACCACCCCAATATTCCTGTGGCTCCCTCTCTCCCTTTATCCAAGTCCCTTCTTTTTAGAGGTGTCTCCAGACCACCCTAGTCAAATAGCCCCTCGTAGTCTCTAGTCACAGAGCTTGCTATTTTTTTTCTCCATAGAATCCATCATTATATCACTATCTTAAATATTAGTACAGATGTATTGGTTTATTTTTTTATTGGCTGTCTCCTCTGCAAGATGATAAGCTGCATGGTGCAAGGACTTTGCCGTGTTTACAGCTGCACCAAACACTGAGAAGGTTTCCTGGCACTCAGTGAGCATGCAGTAAATAATCTAGCGAAAAACAAAGAAATTAATACTGGAAATCTTTAATAATGAAATAGTACTCTTTCAATTTGAAAACCGGTGACCACAGCTGTGTTTAAGTACCATTTAGAGCTCCCAGTCAGAAGGTGGAGTTTCAGTGCAGGGACATTCAGAAGCTTGGTCCCTTGTGGCCACTACCCCTTCCCCCAAATCACCTGCCTTGCCGGTCTCCTCAGCCAACACTGACAAATGTCTTTCAAGTTTCAGGTTAAATACAAGCCTTTCCCCCATCCCCCAGGCCTAGGATGAGGGCAGCCTGAGGAATGCAGTGATCTTCCACCCACCGTGCTCCAGTGATGGCGGGGTGGGCATTTGGCCATCGACTGGCAATCCGGTCTGCCTGAGGCCGGTAGGCAGGAGACAGAAGTGCAGCACCCACCGCTGTACTGAGTCCCGAGATAAAAGCAGCGTCTTCTTGATCAGTTGTTTTTAACCTTAATTATGTTGAGGATCACTTTGAGTATCTGATGAAATCTATAGCCGCTCTTCTCAGAAAAAAGGAAATAGCAACCCTATCAGGGGTTATGGACCCTGAAGTCCTCCCATGAGCCCCCGCTAAGAGTGCCTTTTCTGTGAGCAGGAGGGAATTATGTTGAGGATCACTTTGAGTATCTGATGAAATCTATAGCCGCTCTTCTCAGAAAAAAAGAAATAGCAACCCTATCAGGGGTTATGGACCCTGAAGTCCTCCCATGAGCCCCCGCTAAGAGTGCCTTTTCTGTGAGCAGGAGGAGACTGCCTCGGAGCCCTCAGACATCCCTGCATGGGGCAGGTCATGGTGGATGTATTCTCAGGGGAGAACCAAAACAGCAGGGCTTCCGAGTGTACATGAGGCAGGACCATGTAAATCAAAGAGCACAACCTTTAGAGTGAGGCGGACTTTGGTTGAATCCCAGTTCTGACTGGAGGGACCATGTCCTGATTTTCCCAGGACTGTTCCAGTTTGAAAACTGAAAGTCTTGCATCCCGAAAGCCCCTCAAGTCCTGGACAATCCAGAAGATTGATCACTCTAGTTCTGACGTTTTTTAGCCACGTGACCCTGGGCAGTGACTGGTCTCCGTGGAATAGTTCTGCTTATCCCTGTCTTAGTCCAGGTTCCTGACAGGCAAAGCCTGAACTGGGCAGTCTCATGTGAGTGACTGGTGGAGTTGTGCTCCCAGGTGAAACCTCGGAGCGAGAGACGGAAGCAGAATCAGGCAAAGGAGAGGCTGGGCATGAGCCTGATTGCACAGAATGCTCTGGTCCCTATATGGCCCCATAGAGATATCCACCTGAGACAAAGGTCCAGGCTTCTGTCATTGTTGTGGACCTGGCACTGGTGGCACTTCCTCCCAGGCAATTCTGGGAAAAGCAGCTGCTGTCAGCTTGGGACAGTTCTCAGAAGAACAGGGCACGGTGGCTATCAGCCCACACAGCGGCTTGGCGATGGGCACACCAGCACAGTGGAGGAGATCGGGTGGGCCACCGGTAACAACTCTACATTCTAACATATTTTCATTACAGCCACAATTCTTCCTTTAAGACAGACCAACCCCCCAAAGCTGCTTCTATGGGGCTCATGACATTCATCTATACCAGCATCTGACCCTCTTAGAATATACTCAGGCTAGGAATCATGAAGACATTCTATAAGAGTGTCTCCCTAAACTTTGCAATGCTTTGAACCCAAGGAACCCTCCTGTGGATTCTCTTCTCAATTCAGCCACACTTTCTGCTGCTTATCTCATCAAAGCATCACTGGCCAGGGCAAATGCAACGGGGGTACCAGCTGCACTGGAAACTGCCAGCCTGGCCAGGCGGCACTAGCTGCCTTCTCCCACATTACTCTCCATTCACTGATCATTTTGGCACCTGGAACTTGGTTTTCTTTTCTGCTCCAAGTCCTGCCGTTACCTTGGGTGATTTCCAAGCCCAGGTAAATGACCCCCTACACCATCCTGGTCCT
The DNA here is from genome assembly GCF_000696425.1 of Galeopterus variegatus. NCBI lineage: Eukaryota > Metazoa > Chordata > Mammalia > Dermoptera > Cynocephalidae > Galeopterus > Galeopterus variegatus. Next base: position 18,613 of record NW_007738488.1, on the reverse strand, counting down.
CACCTTCTCAGCTCGGATAGCTTTTCCTCTCCTCCACTCTGCCACAGTCACTCACATATCGCACTTGATATGCATTCCAGATAATCTGTTGAAAACAGCTTCCTCTCTTAGCTTGCTTCTTGACTTCCCATTATTGACATTTTTCAATTTCATGGATACCTCTGGCCAACAATCCCACCTTCTCTTGATTCACTGGCCCTCACTTTCTGTGACTCTTCTTTCTCCATGTGGGTTTCATGGTATGGAATTCCAGCAGTACTCTTTCCAATAACCTAGTTGTAATCTCAACTTTTCTCTAGGGTAGTGTATGATTTCAGTCATGTTACTCTTCCTCTATTGACCTTAGTTTCTTTATCTCTAGCACAAAAATAATAGGCAACCTATGAAGAATTTTTAACAAAAATTACATGAAAAAAATAAACAATATTAAACTTTTAATACTTGGCACACAGAAGATTAATCAGTGTTTATTTTGATAAAAGGATTATCTATATACCTTAATATTAATTAAGAGGATGGTATTGACATTCCACTATGAAAACTGAGAAACCTGGGTGAGACTCTTCCTTGAATGGAAACTCTGTGGGATAAGCCAAGGGAAAACCCTTAGGTAGGATCTTGGAACCCCATGTGAGGGACTTTGGAGATGTTCATGCCTTAGGGGTCTTTGAGGCCATCAACTTGTGACAGCACTAAGCAATAACTTATGTTCAGATGTGTGACAGTGATTCATCAAAAAAAAACTAAATTATTGTCTGTAAACTGTGCTGAAATAAAGCAGGGGAGTGTACTTTCTAAAATAAGATACATCAGAAATTACTAAAATTAAATATAAAGGTATTTGGTGTTCAAAGGATTTGGTATCAATTATCTGGAAAATTAATTTCTGGGGCACACATTATCATAGCTAAGGTATTACTGCAGGGAAAGAGCAGGCAAGCGAACTGGGGGCTTTTGTGAAACCTTGTTGATTTTAAATTAGAATATAAAATGGAATGAAGAATAAATTGCCTTTTTTAGTTTGTTTAAAGAAAATATATAAAGATAAGATTATCCTTGGAATCTCATGCCCAAGGTAGAATTCATCAAGCTTGGCATTTTAACATGCTGGCTTGTGTTGGTCTTTTGGGAGAATAAAATGAATATTAATATAATTGCTTCTGAATAACCAAATGAGATTCCCCCCCTTTTTTTTTCTTTCCCTCCTTTCTTTTCAAAAGCATGTGGATATTGGAGACAAAGAATGATCATAAAATTATCTCTAAGTGACAAATTAGCATTGAATTATGAGGTGGTAGAGACGAGAGGGAAAAGGAAGCTCTTTCTAAGCCCTTACTGTGTGCTGGGACTGCAAAAAGTACTTTCCCACGTGCTGCTTTTATGTGATCCTTATACAGGAGCTATTGTTAGCTGCATTTAAAGCTGAGGGGACCAAGGCATAGAGCCGGCAAACTATTGGCTTGCAGTCACACAGCTAGTCAGAGTTGAAGCTAGAACCTGACCCTCAAATTGGTTTGATCCCCAAATGTATTCCCTTCTAGCCTCCCTGCAGATGTCCCTTGTGAAAGGCAGTAAAAACTCAGCTATACAAATAAAACTGCCAAAGCCTCTAATTAGTCAAGATCTTTGGCTTTTAACCACCCAACTGTGTGGGTTTGGGGAATTGATAGAACTTCTATTTGATTTGGAGGGGGCGATTCATTTAGGAGATTTATTTGATGATCCATAACGTCATTTCTGCTTCCAACATCTTTTGATTCTGGAACATGCATGAAAGACTGCAGGCACATTTACTTGGAAAGATACTTTGTAGGATTAGGAGCACACCTATGTTAACAAAAAAACAAACAATATATATACACACACACATATACATATATATATATATATGAAAAAGAAATCCAGGGCAATCTATGTCCTCTCTACTTATCTAGGTAAAAAGTAAAAATTTTAGGTGTTCATCTTTTCACTTCATACTTTATTGACTATCTTGAACTAACATTAAAGAAAAAACACTTACTAAATTTGCAGGTCTGCCCTTTTTTCTTTGTTTGGATGTTTTAAGTCAGTGTCTCGCTGAATATTTTTAATCCAAATTTAACGATTACGGTATGTATCAAAACTTCTGGGATGTTAATGCAATATACTGCATCCATTTAGACTTAAAATCAGTATGTTACTTAGGATGCATCTCATTTTAGGTTAAAACTGAGGCTGGGTTCACACCCAGTGGAATGCAATGTGAGGCTTGTTTAGAGTCACTGCAGAAATGAAGAGTGTGCACTGGGCTGGAAGTTTCCTTTGCAGGTATTCCTGAGGTTCTGATTATGGCCGATGGGGGCACAGAAGGAGTGGTATCTGCAAAGAGGGGGCTGGCATATCCCGTTATAATTCTTGCACAGTGTGTTACTGCCCCTCCTCCCCCTCTCTCTCTCATGCACAGCACACAGACAGACACATACACAAACACTTCATCTGGTGATTATGGCCGATGGGGGCACAGAAGGAGTGGTATCTGCAAAGAGGGGGCTGGCATATCCCTTTGTAATTCTTGCACAGTGTGTTACTGCCCCTCCTCCCCCCTCTCTCTCACGCACAGCACACAGACAGACACATACACAAACACTTCATCTGAGTGATGTCCTCATTGACTCGTATTTACCTCAATTGCCATCTCTTCTGAAAAGCCTCCTGTGTTGGTTGAATCTATCATCTTCCTGCTCTCATAGCAGCCAGGCTTAGCTTGACCACAGCCTCAATCTCAAGAGGTTGCAGAGTGTGGAGGTGATGCTTGGCTCAAAGCCCAGCTCCTCTCCTGGTGAGCTGTGTTCCCATGGACAATCACTCAACCTCTCTGCACCTCGATTTCTTCATTTGTAAAATCGGAATTAAAAATATAGTATCTCTTTCAGGTTTTTGTTAGGATTAAAGAACAACACATGTACAGTGATTAGAACAGTGCCTGACCCATAGCAATACTCAACTAAATATTGACTTCTGCACAGTAAGCATTAAGTTCATCTCTGTTTCTTATTTGAGACAGTAATGTGTTTTCCAGATTTTATTTATGGTACATGAAACACAGTCTTGTTCATCTATTGAACCGAAATGCAATAAAACACTTAAGTTTAGGAATTATCTTGGCACAGGTTATATAGGAAAATGCAGTTAATTGAGTTATTGAATATATGCTTAGGGGATGGATGGGTGAATGAGTAGATGGGAGGATGGATGCGTGGATGGGTGGGTGGGTAAGTGGGTACTGAATTAGTGAAAAAATGTCATGTAAAAATACGGGTGTCTTAGGGCATTCTACTTGATCTTAAAAATGTTAAATGAAGGGAACCGGTGTACGTGGATATGAGTATGGACTGTGAAGCCAGATAATAGGGTTTAATCTTAGCTCTGCTACTGGCTTTCACCAAGTCTCTCAACTGGCTAAGCATAAATTCTTTCATTAAACAATGAGAAAAACCATATACCTACCTAATGGGGTGTTTCAAGGGTTAAGTGAGTTAATATATCCAAAGTATTTAAACAGTTACTGGCATGCTATGCATGAGCACTAAAAACTATAAGCAGTTATTGTTAGGTAGGACCCTGAACTGGCTACAAAACTTGCAGGACCAAGTGCAAAATTAAAATGTGGACCCTTTGTTAAATATTGTTATTAATGTGAAGATAGTGACAGCAGGACATTTAACCAAAGGCAGGGTTCTTCTGAGCATGATACGGGATCCTCTGTGATGACAGAAGTCATGCACGCATAAGGCTAGCCCTGGTAGGACCCTTGTTTCCCTGAATTCCAGAAGCTGCCAAGTTTGAAAGGTATTTCCTGAGCAGGCTTCTGATGGCTTTTCTGGCTATGAACTTCAACACGCTGCTGCCCTATTTCTCTCTCTCTCCACTTCTCCACACAGTGCAGATATTCTGTGTACCTTGTTGATTGCCATGACATTGAAAACGAGTTAGATGTCACACCTCCACAGCCTGTGTTCATGCCCCCTCTGCTGGAATGATGCTCATTCCTTCCCCTTCCCGCCCCTTCAGTCTGGGAATCTCCTCCGCATCTTTCAGTTGCAGTTCAGGCATCAGCTCTGAAGCGGAGTGGACCCCTCAGCCTTTGTGCTGATTATGTAACCCATACAGATGTCCGTCACCAAACTGGACAGTTTCACACTCTTCTCTAGACTGTGAGCTCCTCCAGGGCAGGCCCTTGATTTGCTTATCTTATACCCCAGCCAATGCCTGACTATTCCAATTACTTTTTTGAAAGTGCAGTCTGACTGGCACCGTCAGATACCCAGTCCCGTGTGAGGTCGTGGCTCGTGGAGCTGGTCATTACATGGTTCCCTGAAGTAGCTGAGAGAGGGCAGTTGAGCAGACACTAGAAAGGATCGCACAGAAGGAGCAAGTGGAGGTTGAAAACAATAGAGTGGAGCGGCTGTCATTCAACTTAGGGTATAGCATGAGCAAAGACTGGCTGGGCTGAAAGGCTCACAGCCCTGGTGGGCAGTGTGGAAGCAAATCTTGAAGGGCTAGACTCCAGGACTGTTCTAACATGCACTCAGTCCAAGCACTGGCTCGTCGAAGGGAATGGAGCAGCCAGTTGTTTTTCCCCAGAGCCTGCCATGCAGGCGTTAGCTCCATCCCACGCTCTGTTGTGACACACCAGCATCACGTGCAAACAAATTGAACTACAGGATGCAAGAAAAGCATTAGGATTCAAAAATTTTGTCCCAGCCCTGTTTCACCTTTGCTACTCACTAGCTCTGATTTGGAAAACTTACTTAACTTCTCTGAATCTGTTTCTCCATCTCTAAAATGGGGGTAAGAAGACCACTTTTGTCATAGGCATCCTAGGTGATTGAATGGTAATCACTACCACATGCATAGACCTGCAAAATGTCTCACACAGAGCAAAAGACTTGAGAAAGAATACCCATTTTATTAGTAAAGGAAGATGAATCAATGGCATGGTGTGTGCCAAGCATCATGCTGCATGCTGGGGATGCTGTGGAGAGCAAGACAGACTTGGTCTGTGTCTCCTAGAATGTAAATTCTTCCAGTGGGGAGAGCAGGGAGAAGCCAGATAAGACAGGCAGTGGTTTCCTTTTCTTCTCCTCCAAGCAATAGCCTCAATCACATTTCATTTTGCAGATATGGATTTTCTCATGAAATCTTCACAGCAGTCTTAGGAGATAAAAACATTCCTACTAGTGTCTTTTCACAAATGAAGATTCTGAAGCTCAGGGAGACTGAGTTCCTTGCCAGGAATGGCACAGATGATCAGTCTCAGGACCTGTTTCAACTTAGAGCCATCTGATTCCAAAGCTCTTTCACAGGTTAAGTTATAAAATAGGGACAGACTCAGAGAGCTCACGGAACATTGTCAGCTTGCACAAGTTGACTTGTTTTCTTAGGCTCAGCTTCCCCATTTTTAAAATGACATGAGAGCAGAGATTATTCCTAGTGTTCTTTCTGCTGGGCTTTCTTTCATTAAGAAATGATTTTTCTTTCCTTTGAAATTCTTTCCAGTGAGTTTTTTCACTGAACCTCTCTCATTTTTTTTCTATGTCTCTCATATATACTTTATTTCTTTTTCCCTTTTAGTAGAGTTATCTGTTTATGTTTTTTTTAAGTTTCTTATTGATTTCTGTGGGCAACTTGAAGACTGAGCCTCTTTCACAGCCCATATTTCTCCACGATGCTTTCATACCACAAGTGCATACTAAATGTTTACATAATTGAGTTGTGCAAGTAGGACTTTATTGTACAATCTGATGAAGAGAGTCGACTGAAATAGAGTTGTTCCACCATGTCAAGGTGCAGATGTGTTGGAACCAGGTGGAGCAGAATTACCGAGGCTTAGAGGCTCCCCAAGAGCTACCGGCACAGGCTGACAGCTGACCACTGAGTCAGGCTCTTCTGAGCTGAATACTGGTTGTGGATGGCTGCTCACTTCTCTTCTGTCCTCTCTTGTCCCAGGCAGTCCCCATGGAATTTTCATGAGAAGATTAAATTGTCAAGAATGGTGGAGCTGGAGCTAAACTCCCAAAGGCCCATGGGCATCCAGATCCCAGAAAGGATTGGATTGTTAGGCTTTATTTATGATTGACTCAGTCCTGCTAGTAAACTTGGCCTCACTGAGAACCTTACCAGAAGGTTCCTGCCCCAGGGTCTCACTGTCTCAAGCCAGCATCGAGCCTGCCTAATGGGAGCTCCAGGGGATAAACTGTGGGAGGTATTTTGGTGGGAAACTCTTTGATTTTGTGTCATTTTGTACTGAGACTTTAGTCTGCTTTATAATTTAGAACTGAGAATAAAAAACCTGAATTTCATTTGATTTATTCATCCAAAAGATATTACTGAGCATCTACCTTAGGCCAAGTCCAGTGTGGAGCATACAAAGATAACAATCATCACCATCCTCCCCCTCCTCATACCAATAGGTGATGTTTACTGAACTCATTTTGCAGGCATTATGTTAAGTGCTTTACACGTGCATTGTCTACTTAATGTGTAGGATGCTCAGCTCCAGGGGTGTGTGATATTGTGATATAATAAGAAATATGTATTTTAGTCTTAGCCCCCTGTTGTTGGCACAGAGCTGCTAAAACTATTGTAATTTCCTAACTGATAATTGCAATAAAGGTGAAAGAACCATCTTTT
>NW_007738488.1:9891-10678 GCF_000696425.1 Galeopterus variegatus | reverse complement strand
TTTTGGAAAGCCACTAAAGATGGGGTGCTGGCTGCTAAGGGAACCAACCATGTGATTAGAGGTTTGAAACTACCAGACCTCCCACCCCCAACCTTTGGGGAGGGGAGAGAAGAAGGACTGGAGGTTAATTTAATCACCAGTGACAAATGATTTAATCAATCATGCTTATGTAATGAAGCCACCATGGAAATCCAAAACACTAAGTTCTGACAGTTTCCTGGTTGGTGAACGCACAGAGGTGCCGAGAGGGTGGCCATCTGGAGAGGGTGAGGAAGCTCTGTGTCCCCCCTCCATACCTTGCCCCATGAATCTTTCCCATTTGGATGTTCTTGAGTGGTATCCTTTATAACAAACCAAAAAATGTAAGTAAATGTTTCCCTGAGTTTTGTGAGCCATTCTAGCAAATTATTGAGCCTGTGGAGGGCTTATGGGAAACTCTCATTTATAGCTAGTCAGTCAAAAGCACAAATGATAACCTAGGCTTGTGATTGTCATCTGGAGTGGGGGCAGGGCGGTCTTGTGGGACTGAGCCCTTAACCTGTGGAGTCCATGCTAACCCAGGCAGTTAGTGTCAGAATTGCTTGGTGTGGAAATCCTACACATTTGGTGGCAGTCTGTTCTTCCCTTATTTTATAGACAAAGATTTAGAGAAGATAAAGGTCATAACTTTGGTAGGTAGAGGCAGTGAATTTAGAAGCACCCTTAAACACTGATAAAGCAAGGTCACTGTTCTCTGGAATTTCAAGTTTTGGAAGAGGAAGATTATTAAACAAACAGTTTGAAAGTA
>NW_007738488.1:2343-8583 GCF_000696425.1 Galeopterus variegatus | reverse complement strand
TTTCAGAGGCTGGGAAGTCCAAAGTCCAGGGAACACATCTGGTGAAGGCTTTCTTTGGTGGCGACTTCAGTGGCAGCAGGGTATCAGAATGCGAAAAATGGTGGAGCAGAGAGAGCAGAGTAACCTCCTCATTCACTCTCTTTTTAAAGCCCTCAGAACCACGCCCCTGACCAACATTTTTAATCCATTCACTACTGCAGGGTCCTACAATTCAATCACCTCTTCAATTACCATAATAGGATTTCCCACCCTCTTAACAGTCACAGTGGGGGCCAAGTTTCTAATACATAAACATTGGGGAACACAATTCAAGCTTCAGTGAGTTTGGGGGGGACATAATTCAATCCACTATAGTTGTATGTTAGTTAAAACTAGGTTCAGCTGCAATAACAGAAGCCTCGTGACAGTGGCTTAACCAATAGGGTTTTGTTTTTCTCATGTAACAATAGTTCCAGCTCATGTACTTACTTTCAGGAAGTCATCAAGAACCCAGGCCTTTCTATCTTCCTGCTGTTTTTAGCATGTGGCTTTATTTTTCAGGTTCATGCTTGTGTGATCTGTGCTCTAACATCAGAGGTGTGGTCCATGGTCCAGATGTATGGGAGGCAGGAAGGGTGAAGAGCAAAAGACATGTGTCAGTGAAGTTCATTTCTTTGGATCAAGTACATAATAGCTTTCTCATAATTCCATCCAGTGGATTTTCACTAACATCTCCTTGGCCTTAACTATCTCTCATGGCCACCACTGCCCAAAAGGGCATCCGAGGAGGTTTTTGTGCCAGAGAAACTCAGCGTTCTGTTTATTGAAAAAGGGAAGATGGATTTGGGGTAAGAAACTAGCAGTGCCTGTCATTGTGAGCAACACAATTGGCTTGCATTTCCAAAAATGGCTGTGGTAACCATCAAGTGGCAGATCTTGTAAGCATGACCATTGAAAGGCCTCCTAATGAAACAACAGATAAGTTAACAGATGATGAATGTGCAGGGTAAGAAGAATGAGTGGTGATGTGAGAGCCACCTGAAGAAGGTCTTCACCAAGTGTGGGGCCTGTTTGGGGTAGGAATCCCCATGGGAGGTGACCCAGGGCTGAGCTTACAGGAAGAGATGGCGTAGGTGATGAGGAAAAAGTGAGGACATGCAAGGAGGCTTGGAGAAAAGAGCTCACGTGATACTTTCTGGAAAATATAGATATTTTGTTCTACTGGAGAAGGACAGGAAGGAGGAGTCGTCTTGGTCTTCTCTGGGTTCACAGGACTGCCAATGACCACACTTGACACTGCCTACTCAGGAAGCACAGGTGTTCTTCTTTAGCAAGAGTCTTTGCAGCAGCTGTGTAGCAGATAGGTCAGGTGCATGGAGGAACAGTCTACATTGAATGATTCAGGTTCCACCCTGGCTCAAAAGCCTCATGCCTTTCAAGAGCCAATGATCTCTTGTAAAAACCTCAAAGGCATAGCTTCGAGGGTCCCTGAAGGTACACGCTAAGCACACAAGTCTGCACATTCAGGGGACCATAGTGTAAGGCACTCCCATCAGCTGTCTATAGTTTTTCCAGTCCAGATGCTGTCTACCCAACAGGGGTCATTTTAAAATAAGCAATAATGCTTAGTGATATAATTAGCCAAAGCCATCACTATCTTTTTCCAGGGAAACAGACCTACAAAGTTTATCCAGTGGTTAGATTCTTAATGCAAAAGGGGGAAAATTGCTAATCCTTTTCTCATATCCTTTTAATTTGTGGGCTATTAAAATGCATGGAAGGATTTTTTGGTAGTGGGGTATGCTGATCAGATTTTTTATTTAGAAATTATTCCTGGTTTCTGTGGTAGATTGATAAGATAGGGCCAAGATAGGTCCATATGACTAGATGGAAGGCTATTTTGTATTTGTTTGCTTGCATGCATGTTTTTAGTAGACTTTATTTTTTTTGAGCAGTTTTAGGTTCACAGCAAAATTGAGCAAAAGATACAGAGATATCCAATAGAATGCCTGCCCTAATGTATGCACAACCTTCCACTATCAACATCCTTCCCATAGCACAGTGGTACATTTCTTACAATCAATTAACCTACATTGGCACATCATTATCACCCAAAATTCATAGTTGATTTCCGGCTTTACTCTTGGTGTTGTATATCCTATGGGCTTAGATAAATGTATAATGACATGTATCCACCACTGCAGTATCATACGCAATTTCACTGCCCTAAAAAGTCTTTATGCTTTGCCTTCTGTCCTTCCCCACTAACCCCTGGCAACAGCTGATCTTTTTACTGTCTCTATAGCTTTGCCTTTTCATATTGGCTTCTTTCACTTAGTAATATGCATGTAAGTTTCTTCTATCTCTGTTCATGACTTAATAGCTCATTTCTTTTTAGTGCGGAATAATACTTCATTGTTTGGATGCTTCATCGTTTATTTACCCAGTCACCCACTGAAGGACATCTTGGTTGCTTCCAAGTTTTAGCAATTATGAATAAATCTGCTACAAGCATCTGAGTGCAGGTTTTTGTATGAATATAACTTTTCTACTCATTTGGGTAAATATCAAGGGGCATGATTTCTGGTTTGTAAGGTAAGAGTACGTTTAGTTTTGCAAGAAACTGTCAAACTGTCTTCTGATGTGTCTGTATCATTTCGCATTCCCAACAGCAGTGAATGAGAGTTCCTGTTGCTCCATGTCCTCACCGGCTTTTATGTTGTTAGTGTTTTGTTTTCAAGGTGAGAATTGATGAGGCTCTGTACGTATCAGTGGAGATTAAGGCAGTGGCAGTGGCAGTGGAGAGTGAATGAGAAAATTCTAGAACTATTGCAGATTTAGGAGTGACAGATCTTGGTGATGGAATGGCCTTAGTTGTTAAGGGAGGATATTGAATCTTAGAGGAATCTGGGATTCTGGTTTGGATGACAAGATGGGTAGTGATGCTTCCTGCAAAAACAGGAGAATAAAGGATCAAAATTGGAGTTTTTAGAGCTTCGGTATGGTGTCTTATTAGAGCAATACAGAGTCTGTGGATTTGGGGAGAGGCCGGGGTTGGAGATAGAAATACAGGTGTTATTGACATGAAGATTGTAGTTGAATCCATGGGATTTGACATGATTCCACAATTAGAGCATTTGATTCTTTCCTGCAGAAAGGTAAAAGAGAAGGGTAGCAGACAGAATTGTGGGTGGTGGGGAAACCAACTTCGAAGGAGTCATGGGAGAAAGGAGAGTCTACAAAAACCAAAAGCATCTTGCACAAAATTTGGTGTGTCAGTGAATAATGCAGATTTGAACTACCCAGTTATTTCTGACTGCCTGTTATCCAGAGCAAACATAAGTTATGGTTTTTAGACCATGTGTCTTTTACTAATCTGGAAGCAAAAAGAGCAAATGTTATACAATTTATAGCAGCACAGGATTGCTCCAGGTCTTGTCCGAAGTGAGTGCTACTGAAAGTCTGCCACAGAATGGTCTAGAAAAGCAACCTGCAAGAGGCTGAAAATGAACTGAGCAGTTAAGGATTAGTAGTATGTGAATTATTTTATTTATGCATTGTTGGCAAAGAGTACTTACTATGGAATGGATGTTTGACACATTGCGAATACAGAACAAACAAACCAGACCAAATCTTCACTCCCTCAGAGCCTCAGATCTACTAAAACAATACAAAAATTTAAAAAAATGTAATAGGAAGTAATATGCATTAAGCATCAAAATACGCAGAGAAGTGCTGTTGTAGATAGTGGTCAGTGACATCCTCTCCAGTGTGAAGATGTTTGAGCAAAGACCTGAGTGAAGTTGGGAGGTGATCTGCGGGACTGTCTGTGGGAAGGGCATTCTGTTCTAAGGAATGGTCACCTCAGTGCTTCACGTTACAATGTTGCCTAGACCCTCAGTGAGCTTTTGTCTTCTGTAGCTGGAATAATGTAGAAATAAAACTAGCATAAAAGACGGAGCAATTACTGAATTTCTATTATGTGCTGGTCTCTGTACTTGTCGTAGGCCTTTTTTCATTTGTCACTTAAAACCATGTGATGTAGGTATTATTATGCTCATTTTTCATGAGAGAGAAACCGAGGGTCAGAAAGTAAATGATTTGCTCAAGTTCACACAGTTAATGCATGATGGAGCTGGCATGCTTATTGGAGTCTGTCTGACTTCACAGTCCTTACATTTTGCTCAGCCATCTACACCATCCTCTGCAAATGGCCCAGGTGACATTGTCAAGTATGTACTCCACAGGGCAAATTTAAACTCTCTTTGCACTGCAAAAAAGGAACCAGAGGTATATTTGTTTTCTGTTGACCAACTGACTTTTTACAATGGTTTTGCAAACCTCAGACTGAATCAGATAGACTCACTGTATCTATTTAAAGTTTAGCCCAACTCACATTGATATAGCCAAATAAAATGTGAAATACTGATCTTTATGTAGTGTGCATAACAAATCTATCCCAAAGCACTCCTTGAAGTACTGTGGTCCCCAGGGATGGTTTGTGTCTGCGGGAGCTCATTCTGTTTATACTTTAAAGTACATTTACACAATGCTTGGACTGAATTAAAACAATGAAATTACAATTGAATAGAAAAGGTCTCTCTGTCTCCCTCTCCCCCCCTCACTTCTTCCCTCTCTTTCTTTCTATCTCTCTTTTTTTCTCTCTCTCTCCTATTAGTGGGAAAACAAACAAACAAAACAAAACAAAACACCAAAAACCAAACCAAAACAATAAACTCCAAACATGATTACCAAGAACACGTATCCTAATGCCTCTATATCTAATTTCTAACTCCTCTGGGCGAGTTTCTGGTTGTATACTGGTAGATGGCCAATGCATTATTCTCACTGGCAACGTAGCTGCCTTCAGCATCCAGAGAGTCTTTACAAAATTGCTTTAAAAGACATCAGGCTGAATCTGGTTGGAGCAACAGCTTTTAGTCCTGAGAGTGTTGTTCTCATTTCAAAAATGGCCATCTCTTAGGAACTAGAAAGGAAATAGCTATAAGAGTTTAGGATTCTCTTCTATTTCCATGTTAACAGGAATAGGGATCTATATGGAAAGAAGCAGAAGGAGAAGCCAGAGAAGTAGCAGGGATGTTATCCTTTATCCAAGAGAGTTGTGTGAGGCATTCCAAGAATGCTGTACTTTATCCCACAAGCACCTTGGATCCTTGAAGATTTTTTATTTTTTAGCAAGAGAATAACATAAAAAGATTTTAGATTTTTCACGGATTGATCTGTGGCAATGACGGCGTGGCTGTAGGTTGGGTCCGGCTGGACCTGAGGTCAGCATGTTCTATGATTCATGCTTAGTTTCAGGTTCTCCTACTGGATCCTGCTGTCTCATTATTAATGCAGAGCTGTAACTAGTCAAGAGAAAAGTGGATCACAGGATCACAATCGCAGGTGGAATAAGGGTGAAATTGTTTCGAGCTGAGAATAATTTAATTTATTTCAATTTATTTTTATTTTTCCCAGAATGTAATAATTCATATTAATGGCTATGCTTCTGATTAGAATTCTTGATAGCCATGTGATCTGTCTTTGCACAGGACTTACATATGACCGCTAGATAAAATGTGCTCCATTCATGATAAAACAGCTTCCTTTGTCTCTCGGGAAGACACCGGTGGCATTCATCATACATCTGCATCAACACACTGACCAGCAGGGATGAATCATAACCCCCGGCCCCAGCAGCGCCCGGCTTGAGTCTTCTAAGTGTATGAGTCCCTCAGGCTGCATTCATGCTGTCTGAGCTGCCAGAGGAGACCACACAGACACTGTGGAATGATGCCCATTGAAATCCCTAGTCTCTAAAATTAAGCTTGGTTCTGAACATTGCTGGGGAACCCCTCAAAACCTCCTTCATCTGCTCTCTCTCCTCCTTTCCCTAACTGGAATCTGAACTATTCAAATATCTTCCCAATTCCAGCCTCCTTGAGTTGCCTACCTTCTGTCCTACTTCCTCACACCCTGGAGAAGACCCAGCTCACCACCTGCACTAGAAAAACAAAATGGAACATGAACAAGGTTTCTCTACCTCGTCTTCACGTACTCGCACACATCTCTGCATTCACGCACAGCCTTTCCTGGAGAGTGGGCCTCCTTCTAAGGCCAAATCCTCCCTACACCCTCTGAATCCCCCCCTTCTTCCCTTCCTCAAAGAGCTTGTTCTCTATGGTTTTCCTTCTCATTTCAGAATGGCCAACCTCCTTCTCTCTCCTGGCCCTGGCCCACTAGCAAGTTAGCATATGA
>NW_007738488.1:0-504 GCF_000696425.1 Galeopterus variegatus | reverse complement strand
CCAGATCCACAGTGAGCCTCAACCTCCAGATATACTGAAACTTAAGGTATTATTTAATGTATAAATACACAGTATATTTAGAATATGATACCTATGTCTGTATATATGGGTGTGTATAGTTTTTACCTGCTTGTGATTTACATTCTAAAAAAAATACTTCCCCAAAGCTATGCGTTTCCTCCTGTCTTAGGGCCTCTGCTTGAGACACAATGCTTCTTTTTGACTTGTCTTTTATATTTAATTCAGATACTAAATCTTTCATAGCAGTTATCCTTATCTTAGATCTTACATTTATTTTTGTGATTATTTTATTACCTCTTTCATTAGCCTGGATACTCCATGTGGAGGAAAACATGTCTGCTTTTGCTAGCCTCTGAAATTCCAGCACCTACAACGCTGGCCACCACATCCTAGGTGTTGAATTAGTAACTAGAGAATGAATGGGTTGATGCATACCTGTCAGGCGTTCTGTTAGTTGCAATGCAGTTATTATTCTATTTTCCC
>NW_007738487.1:43219-43655 GCF_000696425.1 Galeopterus variegatus | reverse complement strand
TAGAATGCTTGTTTAGTGCTCCATTATCAATCACTAATAGAATTCACAAATTTTCCAACATATCTGAGAAGAAGCAATAATATAAAAATGTAATTTATACAATTTATACATGAATACCTTTCAAAAACAGATGAGTGCAGCACTATTTTATGTTTAAATTATGCAAGCAACTTTCTCAGTGGTGTTTCATGAGCATTCTTTACTCACACATAATATGCTCTTTAATTTCACATATTCTACAAACTTGGAGGTAAGTATGACCAACCCTCCCCCCTTTATCTTTTTTTGCAGATATGAAAACTGAGTCTCAGCTAGGTAAGTTGAGGCGACAAGACTTGAACCCGTGTCTGTCTGATTTCATGAAATACTATTGTGAGAAGATCTTGGTTAGAATCTTGTCTTTCTTATCATCAGTCTTAATCTTCCTTATCTGTAG
>NW_007738487.1:39803-40827 GCF_000696425.1 Galeopterus variegatus | reverse complement strand
AGAGACACCAGCAATAAGTGTAGGCAATAATGCAGGTCACCAAGTTCTGGGGGCTCATTGTCAGGGTTTGATGAAAAGGAGCTTTATGTTCATCTGTACAGACTTTGTATCTAGGTAATGGATGACTATTTTTGATGAAAGCAAAAAATGCAAACGATATGATACTTGATCTTTTCCTGTAAAAGAGATAAAACAATGAAATAGGCAAGGGTTTCTGTATTGTCAGGAGCTTCTCTAATGGAGTACATTGCCAGATTCTGCAACTGAAGAGAGTTAACCCAGGGTAAAGCCTCTAAGAGGACTAACCCCACCAATCCATCCTCTAAGCTGCCATAATTTCTAAAATGCAAGTCCAACTGTTATATCTCTGCATAAAGGGTACTTTTTTTTGTTTGTTTGTTTGTTTTATTTTAACTTCTCAACATACATTGTAGTTGATTTTCATGTCCCTTTACCCATTCTTCTTTCCCCCCTCCCTCTCTCCCTTCTCCGCCACTAAATCATATCTGTTCACTTGTCTTAACAAGTTCAAGGAATTGTTGTGATTGTTGTGTCTTCTTCCCCCTCCCCCTTATTTGTTTGTATATTTATTTATTTATTTATTTTTAGCTCTCACAAATAAGTGAGAACATGGGTATTTCATTTTCTGTGCCTGACTTGTTTCACTTTATATAATTTTTTCTAAGTCTATCCATGTTGTTGCAAATAGTAGTATTTCATTCTTTTGTATAGCAGAATAGTATTCCATTGTGTAGTTATACCACAGTTTCCTTATCCACTCGTCTAGAGAATAGTATCTGTTAACCTACCTTTTAGATTTACTAAGATTTCCTTTGTAGCCTAATACATGGTCAATTTTTGTGAGTGTCCCATGGTCACTTAATGAGAAAGTGTGTGTATTCTCAATTTTCTGAGCTTAAAATTCAGTATTCATCAGACAGGACTAATTAAATATGTTGTTGTTTCTTGCTTATTTTTATTCCTAATTAACTATGAATCAATAGAGATATATCAAAGTTTGCTG
>NW_007738487.1:36766-37728 GCF_000696425.1 Galeopterus variegatus | reverse complement strand
GAAAACATTCAGCCCATAAATTCCGTATCTGAAATAACTGTATTTGTTGAAATAATGAGAACATGTATAATGATTTAAAAATGATTAAAACACTTGATATTTTAAAAATAGAAAGTCTGTCGCTACATTAATAATAAATTCAGAATTACATGTATTAAGTCTTTTCTTCTTTTAATCACTATCCTGGGGTCAGATTCTGATTCTTCCTGCCTTGCTCCTCAATGCTAGATACATTCTGAAGGGCTAACTTTAAGATTAATATATTCTGGATATCATGTTCTTTTCCTGACATATATGTGTATGAATGTATATTAATGGTGAATTATTTAGCATCATTCATGAGTAACCTTGATGCTGTTTCTTTTAATCTTTTGAACCAAGAAATGATGCTGCCATAGGTATGCAATAAAACATGGTTTTAAGAGTCTTAAGTAAAACAGAGTATTAATAGCTTTTAAAAATCTAAATGAAATGGTTCATTTCCCACCATTAACATTAATNGAAAATCAATTTAATGAAATACAGGGTACAAAATAATCTGTGAACTAAAGGTGATAATATATGCAAGGTACTTATCTAAAACTAAGATCTCAGAAATGTTTCTTTTCTTCCTTCCTTCCTTTCTTCCACTCATATTTGATATGGCTAATCTGTTCTTGCATTCTAAAATTCATTTGATGATCTGGAATATCTACTCCCCACACCTTTCTTTCTCATCTGAGACCCAGAACTGAGCCTGATGCTGAATATCACCTCTGAAAAGTGCCTTGGAGCTCTAGAGCCAATAGAGCTGTAGACTAACTCTCATTTTAGAGAGTTAATTCTTCAAGAGTCTCAAGGACAAGATTAATCATTCAGAAATAAAATTAAAATTTTCATGCTTCTTAGATTCCTTGGCTAAAGAGACACCAGCAATAAGTGTAGGCAATAATGCAGGTCACCAAGTTCTGGGGGCTCATTGT
>NW_007738487.1:34122-35579 GCF_000696425.1 Galeopterus variegatus | reverse complement strand
TTCTTGCTTATTTTTATTCCTAATTAACTATGAATCAATAGAGATATATCAAAGTTTGCTGCAAAGTCTATTTCTCCTATATTTCCTGAAATTTTGACTTATGCATCTTTCTGCTATGTTACTTGGTGCATACATATTTGAAATTGTTAGGTCTTAATTTTGAACTAGAATTTTAATATCATTATATTTTTTTGTGTAATTTAATGCCTTTTGGCCTAAATTCCATCTTTGATGTTGTTAATATTTTTATATATATATAATCTATTTCTACTTAGTTTTTATTTTTTGGCAGCTGGCTGGTACGGGATCTGAACCCATGATCTTGGTATTATAAGGCTGCACTCTAAACAACTGAGTTAACTGGCTAGCCCTGCTGATAATATTTTTTAACTAACATTATTTTAATTTTTTTCTTTACTGTTCTTTGGAATCTCTTTGTCTTATGTTTGTCTGTTATAAATAGCACAGAGCTGAGTTTTTTAAAACACAATTTGAAAATCCTTTTCAAAAATAGGTAACTCTTTCAATCATGGTTTAAGCAGAAAAATTAAAACCATTCTAGGCATTTCAATTAAAAAGAGGTAGAGTATTAAAGGTTCATGCAACCACTGAAAGCACCAGGAATGACATGGTCAGGAGGCTACTTTAAGGAAATCTGGAAATGTGGATATCCAAAGAAGCTTCAATTAATGACTCCAACTGCCTACAGCACCAAAGTGTATGTTTCCTAGGAGAAATCTCAAAGAGAAATCACCACCAATTTTAAGTTACCTACACACCAAAGGTATAATCTCAGTTGACTTCCCAACAGCAGATGTTTCTCAAGAAGACCAGAAACTACCCCTAAATGATCTGATTTACCTGACTAAAGCTGCTGCATATGTCTTACTAGGACATCTAGTAAGGTTTAGTCCCTTATCCATGTACTGGGCCAGCAGACTGTCCAGTGGGATAGTTGATCAAAGAAAATGAAAATATGATTGTCTTCTATCTCCCTTTATTTTTGTCAAAAAATATGTTGTCATATGCTTGGTAGGTTATTTCAATTTTTACTTTGAGTGCCTCTTAAGTTCTTTTTATCTTTATTGTTCTACAGTTTCAATGTGATGTATCTGGGCCAAACTTTTTGGAGTTCATCCTGTTTAGGATATGTTGGAGTTTCTGAATCACAGTAATGCTATCAACATATGCTTCAGTACAGCTTAGTCTTTCCAATTTCTTTTGTGTTCACTGTTTCAAGTTCTAGATTCAGCTCATGATTTATTTTTCAAAGAGAGAGAGGAAATCCTCAGAAATTTATCTTTATTTCTTGAGAAAACAAAATGTAATACAAAGTTTATTATATCCAGTATCTAGTTATATTTTAATGGGAGAGACCTTCAAAGTACTGCCAATCGAAAACATTCAGCCCATAAATTCCGTATCTGAAATAACTGTATTTGTTGAAATAATGAGAA
>NW_007738487.1:31599-31970 GCF_000696425.1 Galeopterus variegatus | reverse complement strand
TACCAAGTGTCCCACCTGTGTGCAGCAAGGTCCTGCTTACCTTGAGGCAGGGCTAGCTTTCCTCTAACTCTGATTGAGCTACCACTTTTTCCAGGGAATATTTTTCCATGGTGCCAGTGTTTTCTCCTCCCGAGGATATTTTGACCCTGGAGCACATACATGCATGTGTGCGGGGAGTGGTTGTGCCTGTACCTGCCTGACCATTGTTTGCCTGTTCTTTATAGGATAAAACTAGGCCAAGTCCTTGTCATAGTCCTTTTTCTGGAAGACTTAGAAGAGTCCTATGTAGAGTGCCTCCAGGAAAGGCATTTGAAAGACTCCTGAATGTCAAAGAACTCAGTAATTAAAACACCAAATGCACCCCTGGCTTT
>NW_007738487.1:29114-29838 GCF_000696425.1 Galeopterus variegatus | reverse complement strand
TTAAGGAGTTTTATTGTTTCAGGACATATATTTAATTCTTTAATCCATTTTGAGTTGATTTGGGTATATGGTGAAAGGTACAGGTCTAGTTTCATTCTCCTACATATGAATGTTCAATTTTCCCAGCACCACTTATTGAAGAGGCAGTCTTTTCCCCAGTGTGTAGACTTGATGCCTTTGTCGAAGATCAGATGGCTATAGGTGTATGGGTTGATTTCTTGATTGTCTGTTCTGTTCCATTTGTCCAGGTGTCTTTTTATGCTAGTACCATGCTGTTTTGGTTACTGTAGCTTTGCAGTATAGTTTAAAGTCAGGTATAGTTTGTAGTATAGGTTAAAGTCAGTGTTATGCTTCCAGCTTTATTTTATTTTTTCTTCAGGATTGCTTTGGCTATTCATGATCTTTCGTTATTCCATATGAATGTTAAGATTGTTTTTTCCATATCTGAGAAAAATGTCATTGAAACTCTGATGAGGATTGCATTGGATCTGTAGATCATTTGGGGTAGTATGGACATTTTCACAATGTTAATTCTGCCAATCAAAGAGCGTGGGATATCTTTCCATCTTCTTGTGTCCTCTTTAATTTCTCTCAGTAGTGATTTGTAGTTCTTATTGTAGAGAATTTTCACATCCTTGGTTAAATTTATTCCTAGGGTTTTTGTTTTTGTTTTTGTTTTTGGTGACTATTATAAATGGGCTAGCTTTCTTGATTTCTTTTTCTG
>NW_007738487.1:27961-28905 GCF_000696425.1 Galeopterus variegatus | reverse complement strand
TCAGTTCTTGACCACCAGGGGAACACAATAAATGTTTGTCAAAATAATAAATGAGCCAACATCTACATAGTTCTTTGAGGGCATGAGCTGTATACTATACATCTTTTTTATCACAAACTATAGCTCCCCAAAAGATTTCTTTCACATAATACAATTACTGTTGGAGTAAAATTAATTAGTGATAAATTTTCCAAGGGTTAACAAAGTCTAACCCTCTAGACCAGCAATCCCAAACTGAAAAATGAATTGGGCTTCTTAAATCATAACTGCATTTCACAGCAACATCACTTTTGAAAACAAAATAGTTTAAATATTGCCCTTTTACCATTTTTATATTTTATTTTTATTTATTTATTTAGTTTTTCTCTTTTTGAATTTTAAATTTTTATTTATTATTAGCACATTCATTCTTATAAATCTTGGTATTTATTTTTTATTTTTTTAATTTTAATTTATCAATATACAATGTAGTTGATGTTCATGTCTCTTTACCAGTTCCTCCTTCCCCCCCCTACCCTTGCCTCTCTTCCCTCCCCTTATCAACATCATATCTGTTCACTTGTTGTGTCTTTTCTCCCCCATTTATTTGTTTGTATATTTATTTATTTATTTATTTTTAGCTCCCACAAATAAGTGAGAACATGTGTATTTCTCTTTCTGTGCCTGGCTTATTTCAATTAATATAATTTCCTCTAAGTACATCTATGTTGCTGCAAATGGTAGTATTTCAATCTTTTTTATAGCAGAGTAGTATTCCATTGTGTAGATGTACCACAGTTTCCTTATACACTTATCCGATGATGGGCATTTAGGCTGGTTCCAACTCTTGGCTATTGTAAATAGTGCTGCAATAAACATTGGAGTACAGGTATCTCTTTGACATGATGATTTCATTCCTCTGGGTATATTCCCAGCAGTGGAATAGCTGGGTCATATGGTAGATC
>NW_007738487.1:17878-27589 GCF_000696425.1 Galeopterus variegatus | reverse complement strand
TAAATAAATAAAAATAAAATATAAAAATGGTAAAAGGGCAATATTTAAACTATTTTGTTTTCAAAAGTGATGTTGCTGTGAAATGCAGTTATGATTTAAGAAGCCCAATTCATTTTTCAGTTTGGGATTGCTGGTCTAGAGTGTTAGACTTTGTTAACCCTTGGAAAATTTATCACTAATTAATTTTACTCCAACAGTAATTGTATTATGTGAAAGAAATCTTTTGGGGAGCTATAGTTTGTGATAAAAAAGATGTATAGTATACAGCTCATGCCCTCAAAGAACTATGTAGATGTTGGCTCATTTATTATTTTGACAAACATTTATTGTATTCCCCTGGTGGTCAAGAACTGAGCACAACTGGTTATGTAAAGATGAATAGTAGAGTCTCATACTGTAAGAAGTTTCTAGTCAAATTGGAGAGGCACATAAGTAAGCAAGCAGATATGGTGCAGTGTGATCAGGCTCAGGGCACAGTAGGAGCCTTCTGTGGGAGAGAGAGAGGGCAGAGCAGGGGCATGGGGAAGGTAGTAAGAAACAGAGCCTGCTAATTGTTGGGAGATAATTCCCCATGGGGTCTTGTGTGTCTGCACATCTTTCAAGCAGAGGCACAGAGAGTCTTTTACTCTGGGTGATCTTTTCAAGGATGTCTGTATAGCAAATAGCCTGGGAAGATAGAGATGTCTCCCTCTAGAGCAAAGGGCAGGTGTGGTTACTGTCCAGTTTAATAAAGATAATGTCTCCCTCTGGAGACTGCCCATTATAAAAGATGTGGTTCCCCAAGTTCAGGGTTACACTCCTGTAATGCCCCCCACTGAGTATAAGTGTCATCCGGCCCCATCCACATTGTGCTCATGGGACTTGAGAACGAGTGGAACTGATGCAAATATGCTGATTCTCCTGCTGCTTGCTGTGCTGTGAACAATAAAGTCCTTTGTCTCTGATCCAGGAGACTCGTGCTTCTGCCAGCGTCCATGAAACTGTAGCAGACAAACGTGTTAGCTTATAAGGAGAGCCAGACCTCTGACTCTGCACAGTTCTTGGTATAGCCCACTGGTAGAATTTTATCCTGTTCATTCAAAATCTCATATTTTGGTGGCATCTAAGTTGGAAGGGGGATGCACTTGCTCATTGGAGTAAAAATAAAAAAATAGAATGGGGTAAGATGTTTTGAAAAAATAGAGTTAAAGGCCCTACTCATCACTGCTCAAATTTCTGTGCAGGTGAAATGCAGATGAAATAGACAACAAGGATGATCTAGAAGGAAGTAGAAGGGGAAGTTTTCAAAAAAGATAAGAGTAAGAGCACTGGAGATGTGATTACTGCTACTTACCATCTAGGGCCTGAGTCATTGAATATGAAATTCAAGCCTTTTTAATTTTAATTTTATATTTTATCAGTGAGTGGGGGTCTCTTGGCTACCTGGTTTCCATAGTAATATCTTCCCTCTCCACACCTGTGTCCCTCTTCAGCTCCATCTTGATTGAGCACTAGCTCCTCTAAATGGTGCTGTACAAGGTGACCTGTCTGTCATGCCTCCTTCTGGGCCTCAGTAGTTTTTACCCAACATTATGTGGTCATGGCCAGGGGCTTCCCAACCTACTGCCTCTTTATGGCATGACTTGTCGGTGTCTTTAAAAATGTTAAAGAACCAACAATAGCCACACTTCCTGAGTAGCTGCATTCTGAGTTGGTTTAGGTTTTATGTAACTCTGCTCTCTCCTTAAAACCCTTGAATATGTCTATTTCTGTCTCCATCGTTTCCTGTTCATAGAAGTATGGCTATTTTGATTGGATTTGCATTTGTTCTTTCTGTCACACAAAGGCACTTCCTCATCCCTGATGTGCGATGCTGGATTCACTGTCAGACGAGCATATTCTCCCTGTCCCTGATGTTTCACCTCTGGAAGGAAATGACCAGCCTCTAGAATGTGAGCATAGTCAGAATAGCCGTCCACTACTCAGAAATATTTTAAAGTAAGCAAATTAAAATAAGTCAGAGAAGGTTGCTGATACACTTAATTAGGAGGAGAGAACTTCCAGCAGAACAAGGCAGACTGTGCGATCTCCCTGGGGGGCAGGGAGATCTGCACCGTGTAACAGATGAGGACCGTGCAGCCTGCGGGTGTTTTTCCACAACCTTCCACTTCTCCTCAGATATACACTGCTCAGTCAAGTGCCCATAAAACAGGTTTTGTTTTCCTGTCTGTGCTTTTTTTGGGTGGATGTGTGGGTGTGCGGTGGAGTGGAGAAGGAGATTTGTTAAGGAAGAAAGACCAGAGGGGTGAGAGGGTGAAGGTTATTGGAAATGGTGTAAGCAAAGTTCAAAGTGAAGAATTCGTTTGACTCAAATGAACAGTGAAAGAGGCAATGAGGAGTTAGTAGGGTACTGAAAAAAATTCATGGAAAAATAGAATTAAAATATAATATGAATCTCTCCGTGAACTTTTTGAAGTACGCTTGCATATTTCAGATACCAGGCTGCGTTTGGAAGCCCAATCCAGGCAGGGTGAGGTCAGATGTCATTCCTTTCATGAGAGTTCCTTTTAAGTCTTTTTTTCTCCATCTCTGCAGGTCTAGGCATTGCTCTACGCTGGCAAGGCTTTGAAAGTCCCCTCAACTACAGCTCCTTCTTCATTTTTTCCTCTCTGGCTGCTGAATTAACACCAGGCTCACAGGCTCAGATTATCTTTGCCTAAAGGAAGGCAGCACTGTGTGCTCTGTGAGATGACAGTTTATCAGCTGAGGTGAGATGCAGTCTTGGAGAATTTGTGCTGTTTCTCTTAAGCTCCATGCTAATCCTCCTGTTATCATCTCTGTCAGATTTGTTGCCTATAATCTGTCCGCCACACAAGGTAGGCATATCTGAACACGAGTAGTTAAACCTGCATCTCGCGATGAGTTCTTTTGTTTGCAAAGAGTTAAACCTAATAAAGTTTAAACTGAGTCACCTTTTATTAAATAAAGACAAAAGCCATCTGTCGCCTTCCATCTACGTATTTGCCAGTTAGGATGCATGAACAATTGATATACTCCATTAGCTTCATAAACAAGAAAATGCAAGTCAAGGATTCCTGGTGATTTGTTTACTGGTCACTGATGCAGTCAGGATTAGACGCAAGTACTCAGTGAAATGTCTGTGTGGGCAGAGGCTAAGCAGTTGGAACTATGTTTCCCTCAGAGTTGACCCACAGGCATATGTATGCACATGCATACTTTGACTCTACTAATTTTTAATCTGAGACAGAAGAAATCTAGATAAAGACAGATTTTAGGTAGTGATGTATCAAGCTAGGGAAAATTGTATTCAATTGCTTCTAGGGAGAGCTATTTTGGAAGAAACACAGTTTGATAGATAAATAAAGGTAAAGAATGGGATCCTGAAGTCTATTCCAATTTCAGATGATGATTTCTAAATTCTGTGCATTAGGCAAAGAGAGGACTTTGTTACGCTCCTTGGAAAAGGAAAAGAGAACAGGAGGAAAAAAGAAGGAAATTTTAGCCAGTGACATGGTAGATGGCTGTGTTTTGAAGGGAGTAACTGTTTTCTAAGACTCTCACTGGTCATTTTAGCCAAAGTCAAAATACTTTGTATGAATAAAATCTCATTGAAAGCAGTGAGATGTTTAATTTTTTGTCCAGGCTGATCTACAATGAAGGCTGCTGCTCTCATTGAGCTTACATTCAAGAACAGATAGAGACAAATAAATTAACAAATATATTAAACAATACAATTTAATAGAGTGATAAATGGCATAAAGAAAATAAACCAGGGTAATATAAACAGCTAACTAGGTTTGGGCTGGCTACAGATGGAGAGGAAAGGACTCTCTAATGAGATGACACTTATGTTGAGACTGTAAAGGCAAGAAGTCTCTCTTCTGAAATAATGCATATTCCAAATGTTTTGCTGGTTTTAGGGGATAAAAACCAAAATGACAGTTCTGATATGCAAGGAGCTTAAGATCTAAGAGGAGAAAGAAGATACAATAAAATGGAAGGTATTTGATAAAGGGCTATAAATTCATACAAAAATACCTGTTAGACATATACCCAGCAGGAATCAATCTCTGTGAGAGATGAAAGAATGACTGGCTACCTCCATGTTTAAGTTTTCCTGGACAAGGAAGTACATGATCAAGTCTCTTGGCTGCAAACTTCAGAGCCTAACTCAGGCTGGCTTGATTGAAATAGAGAATTATTTTAAAAAGCCTAGGGCGGCTGTTAGAAATGGTGGGAAGATGGAATTAAAGTCTTGGAAAACAGGCAGGGAAGAAGATGGTGCCTAAGACTATGCAATAGCAAAAATGTGGCCAAGATGCCAACATAGCACCACTTCTGTAAGCCACAATTGCTGCTGGGGACACTACCTCCATTACTGAACCTATCCTGGCAAAGCCACTTATATACCGCCTGACAACAAACCAATTCTGGCTGCCCTATGCTCTTTGAATCCTACCACAAGGTTCAAAGCTCCAGGCAGGTGAATTCAATCAGCTAAGCAAAATGACCATTCCTGTTCCAGGTCCCAGGGGGAAGGTAGAGGGCAGATCTGGCTTGTTCCCTTTGGCTTCCGCAGTGAGAGATGAAGCTCTCCATTCTACTTAAACTACCATAAGAGAGCTCCCATGAAACAGCAAAGAGGTGTGGAGTCTGGGCAGGAAAAATGACAAAATGACAAATATCCAATATGCTTCACCATTTTTGGCTCCCCAGCTGCACTTACACCTTTATCCCCATATGAATATTTCAAAATAAAAACTCTAACCTAACGTAACTATTATTTGTATTATCAAAAATTGCACTCTCCCAGGCTGGCCGGTTAGTTCAATTGGTTAGAGCACAGCCTCATAATACCAAGGTCATGGGTTTAGATCCCTATAACAGCCAGCTGCCAAAATAAAAAATAAAAAAATTGCACTAACCCAACTCCAAAATTAGAATTTCTTCCATTTCTAGATCTGTCACAATTCCACTTCAACAGTCTCTAATGTAGAACGTGTAGCACCAATTCTTCCAGGCCTGGCAACTCTAACATCATCTGGGAACTTGTTAGAAATGCAAATTCTTGGGCCACAACCAACCCCTTTTGAATGTAAACCTTTGGACGTAGTAGTACTCAGCAATCTGAATTTTAACAAGGCTTCCGTGTGTGTGTGTGTGTGTGTGTGTGTGTGTGTGTGTCTGTCCCTTAACCCATTCCTCTTTCCCCCCTCCCCTACCCCACCCCCAACTACATCATGTCTGCTCACTTGTCTTAACAAGTTCAAGGAATTGCTGTGATTGAGTGATTCTAGGTTTTTTTCTGGAAGGATCTTTCTCCTTGTTGGTCCTGCCAGTTTTGTGTAACGAGTAGTCTTCCATTGGCTTTTACCACAGAACATAGTGGTACAATGAAGTACCCCAGGGGTTTCCTCAGTTCTGTCGATTCTCTCTCCTTCCTCCTTGCTGAAACAACAATCCTAGGTCATATCATAGTCAGGGTCAATTCTTGCCCTATCTAACATTATGATTTTATCTTTCACTATTTTTTCCAGTAGCATGAGCTTTGTAATGACCATCAGCAGTTTGTGGTAGACACTTTCGTGTATTGTTCTGATCTCCCTTCTGGAATGAAGGACCCAGTACTCCAGCTGCTAGGAGGCTGTCTCTGGGCATTGCCTCAACTGAACAGAGTCATGCTTAGCTTAGTAAATTGTGTCACAGTTTTCCAGAATAATTATATCAGTTTATACTTCCACCAACAATGTATATAATTTTCAGTTGCCTCACATCCTCGCCAATGCTTATAGTACTATCAGATTTTTGAAATTTTAGCCATTCTGGTGGGGGTGAATATGGAAAATTTAGAATATTACGTTCAGTTCCACATTGAACATCTACTATGTGCCAATTTGACTAGTCTTTCCTAAGGTGGAAAAATGAATTAGACACAATCCACAGTACTCCAAGACCTTCTCACTCATATGAAATAATTCCATAACTTAGTTAAGTCTTTTCTTCAAAGTCTAGGATGATTATGCAAGAAATTGTCTATACTGAGAAACACTATTCCAGAATTCATTAAGCCCACAGGAAGTTACTATAGAATACTAGGTCCACATGGAGGTAAGAAATTCGCTCTAAAATTTTGGCATAATTAACTTAATTACCCTGAGGAAAAGCCTAGAGGCAGTTCATATGCTAACAAGATTCATGTTAGCAATATACTCATAAACTGCTGAAACCATCATAAGACATAAAAAAATTCACCTATTTCAATCAGTAAGGAATTTAACTATAGAGAGAAGTAAATATAAAATATGACGGTGTTGTCTGAGTGAGCATCTCAGATTGGATTCTCCTTGGAGTCTATATTGAAATGTAATTTTAAAGTAACTGAAATGGTATATCTTTTAAGAGATGAAATAGGTCTCCAAATGACCTATTTCAAGCTACTTACCAAAATGAATAAATTACTCAATAAGAAAGGGAAGAAGTGAGTAATATTTTGTGAAGTAGAGTTTTTTGTCCAACTTAGGAACTCAGGTGTATTTCATTCTGGGGATTTAGCAAACACAGCATTGGAAACACTAAAAAGACTCCTCCTGGGAGCAGGACAAAGGAAGAAGATGAGAAGAAAGAAAAGCCAAGTTACTTGTTAAGTGGCCAAAGAGTTAGAGGAATGATTCCAACCTACTCCAGTGGTCCATGGGCTATCAGCTCAGAAGTCAGGAACTTTTACAGAAATAGTAGACACAGACCTCAACTCAATCTTTCCTGTGTGCACTCTGGGTCATATGCTGCTTCTCCATTATAAACTTCTGGGATGCCTACTTAGGGATACTTTTGCGTCAGTGCTGGAGGACAGCACAGAGAGAGATGGAATCTCTTAGAAATAGACATCCCACATTACCGAGCATGTTCACATTAGTTTCCTCCATACGACAAGCCTTGATTGAGTGTGCAGGAGCTGCATGAGTAAAAATAGACTTCCCACATTGCTGAACACATCCACATCATTTTCCTTCCTGCCACAAGCTTTGGTGACGTGTGCGGGAGTTACATGAGTCGCCGGCTGCTTCAGGGAGACAAGACAGATGTGGACCTTGCACCTAACTTATAGTCAGGGGGCCCTGGCTGCTGTCTCTTTCTTAACTTCTTAAGTTAGCTCCTAGAAAGCCATTATCATCCCATTAATGTGCTCCTACCACCTATCTGTCCCTGGGGTCTGAAGTTCAACATTTGTTAATGCTTTCCCTTATGTAAAACATTTCCTGCCTATGGATGGTCCTTTCAGAGTCTACAAATATTGCTGGAAGAATAGCTGCTTTCTCCTACATGAGAAAGGATCAGGACAGCATGTGTGTGTT
Source organism: Galeopterus variegatus (assembly GCF_000696425.1). Lineage (NCBI taxonomy): Eukaryota > Metazoa > Chordata > Mammalia > Dermoptera > Cynocephalidae > Galeopterus > Galeopterus variegatus. The sequence goes on along the minus strand of NW_007738487.1, from coordinate 20,237 downwards.
CCAGGGGAGGAGGAACAAAGAGAGATACTTCTTTAATGGAAGGGAAAGTGTCATGGACAGGAAACATTGTGGAGATGTCTGAGGATAGGCTGATCTACTCCACAATGCTGCTTCTCACTGACATCACATCATTATCTCATAAGTATAAATCCCTTGCTGATGAAAAACAAAAACAGAGAGAAAAAGGCAAAGTGCGTCAAATCCACCTGAGGAACATGGATTCTCATTAAACATTAAATGGATTATTTAGGACCTGGGCCAGCAGTTACTGTTATGACGAATGTATTTCTACAATTACATTCTTCCTTCCCGGATTTTGCCTTGGCTTTCAAATAGTACTCTCAGGAATCTGAAATGCATACTGAAATATACTAGGGTAACCTGACTATTACATCTGTTGTTATGATTTGGCTACTATAGTTCTCCTCACAGAGAAAATAGTATTCTTAACAACAATCAAAATAATGAAGAAAAATGGTAAGAAATGACTATTTACAAATATAGTTCATTCCCAAAGAATGTTATCAAGTGGGTGTGAATATATAGTTACTCACCAGCCACGATTGCCTGTAAGATGTGTTGTGTGGTGCCAATTAAGAAAATGACATCTCTAATTGTGATAAACTCCTGTGAAAATATTCCTCCATTCCCAAAGAATGTTATCAAGTGGGTGTGAATATATAGTTACTCACCAGCCACGATTGCCCGTAAGATGTGTTGTGTGGTGCCAATTAAGAAAATGACATCTCTAATTGTGATAAACTCCTGTGAAAATATTCCTCGACCTTAGTGTTTTCATTGGGAGGTTTTTGCTAGTAATATTTTCATTGCTGGAACTTATATGACTTCACCAGGTCAAATTTGATGATATGAATATCCTTAAAAGTTTAGAGTGATTGCTCTGTCATTGGGCCTGGAGTTATTATAGACAATGATAGAAAATGCAGAGAAGAACACCTAGTAGACTTGATGTCCTCATAAATTTTCAATGTCCCTCTCCTCTCCGTTAAGGGATAGAATTGAAAACCATTTTCCTTGCATAATTTAATTAACCTGTCACTTTATTTTGGAGGCTTGCTAATTCATGATCCAAAAGGATTGATTTATGGATCATTACAAGAACAAAAGCTAGATGCCGAATAGAATTAAGCAGCCTAAAGATAATGTGAGAACAGAATTATTTTTAAATTAACATCAATTATGAAATGAGTTCAAAAGATTATTTACTGCTTAAGCTGGAAAGTCTGTGGTTTATTGACCTGAATTTTTTATCTGACTAGAGCTCCTGTTATTTCTTACTTAAGAGTTAAAATAATATCAAAAATTGTAATAGTAATCCTTTCATAGTGCTAATTACTTAATAGTTCTATTATGATTATTACAGATATTATGCCAGTTTCTATTTATATGCACTATTTTATATGATCATAAAAAAATCTCAGAGTTAAAATTGTTATTAATGATTATCAAACCACACTCATTTTCAAATTGTAAGTATTAAGAATTGATTGAAAAAGATCTCAAATATCAATATCTTACATAGTATCTAAGAGATATTTTCTTTTAGAATATTAGAATAGTTCTATTATGATTATTACAGATATTATGCCAGTTTCTATTTATATGCACTATTTTATATGATCATAAAAAAATCTCAGAGTTAAAATTGTTATTAATGATTATCAAACCACACTCATTTTCAAATTGTAAGTATTAAGAATTGATTGAAAAAGATCTCAAATATAGATCTCACATAGATCTCAAAGATCTCAAATATAGATCTCACATAGATCTCAAATATAGATCTCATAGATCTCATAGATCTCAAATATAGATCTCACATAGATCTCAAAGATCTTACATAGTATCTAAGAGATATTTTCTTTTAGAATATTAGGAAGTTATCTTGGAAACTATAAAAATACCTGTCCTTTAATACTGGGAACATTTATAAAGAAATAAGTATTTGTAAATACTTAATACTGGGAACATTTTTTTAAGAAAAAAGGAGACAGTGATACGTGGGGAAGAAATGTAGCTCTCAAGGAAACAAAGGTATAACTTTTTTTGGCCTTTGAATGGTAGCCCCTTTCCCTGTTAGGAGATTGGGCAGGGTTGTATAGAGTGGAGGCCCAGCACGTGCATAAGAGTTAAGAGAGGGTCTGAGGGTCTAGGTGGGAGGTGGGGTTTTTTGCATACTCCAGAAAATTCCAGTTATTCTTCTGTATTCTTTTAAGTCACTATGGGTATAGCTAAGTGGTCATCCACAGGTAGGTAGCTCACATAGTATATGAAGGGAATTATTGGGATAGTTAACTTCTGTTTACACTCAGCAGGTATCAGTCTTAGATCTTGGCAA
>NW_007738487.1:15912-17324 GCF_000696425.1 Galeopterus variegatus | reverse complement strand
TAGCTTGGAGCCCAAGCTTCCCTCCTAGATCATGCTTGGGTACCTGGGATTCCAGAATTCGCTGTCAATGGCCCTGAGCCTGTTTCCAGGGCTCTTTGAGCCTTTTCCAGGGTCTATTCCCATGAAGATAAACAACCTACACCTGTGATCACCTTTATGTCTAAGAGAGAACCCAAGGGAGGCTGCATGCTGGCATGTGGACAGACATTAGGCATACATGCATGTGGGACAAGGGTGGAAAGAAAAGGGCACCCCTATTAGAGGATGGGTGCTAAGACATGATTTTTTCTCACCCCGACATTCCAGCACAGGATTCCAAGAAGTCCAAAAATTCTAAATAAGATCCTATCCTTCTAGGGCATTATGAAAGTGTATTTGTCAAACTAAGAGGATAAGGACATATTCTACTTAACAGATTATGAGCTTGGCTTATAATATTTAAATATTGAGATAACAGCATATTGATTTTCATTTTTACTCCTGCCTCAGGATGTGTTGATATTAGGAATGGGCATGCCAAATATTCTGGATGAAACTGTTTAAGTTTGCAGAGTACTTCCTGAGAGCAGAGATGCTTTCATTCTTAGCATTGGGAAAAGTGCCTGACATAAAGCAAATACTAAAAAATATTTTTAAATGAAAGACTAAATCTGACTTGTCCTCATGAGCAGGTGACACAAAAATCATACCCTGGAACAGAAGCTCCTAAAATGGTTGGTGAGAGTCAACATTTTCCATGTAACAGAGAATAGATTATCTGTGTAAATCACTTAGCAATATTTCTGTCACTTAATAAATCCACAGTACCTATTACCTACCATTATTTGTTATACAGTCTATGAATTATGAATTCCAGGGGTTTCCACAGTTGAGATTCAGTAAATGTAGTTTGTGTAGTCACTGTAAACATATGATCAATTTTTGTCATCATAAATGTTTCCATGAAAAAACTTCTTGCCACCTAAAGAATTTAGTGTTTATTCTAATTGGTTGGCTCCAGCACTTGTCAAACTATTTACTTGATTAATTCTATAGCAATGACATTCTCAGAGTAGACATATATTTTATTTTAAATTATCTTTTAAATGGGAGACTTTTATGGGCCTCAACTTCTAATCTGCCTGTTAGATTTTTTTATTTTTTATATTTGATGTTTTTTGCAGCATTTACCAGTCCATACTCAGTCTTTGATTCCAAAAGCACCCATCTAGAGTCCTCAAACATACTGCATGCTGGGACCAGCAAAGAGTTTGATTAAGTTACAAGAGGAAATGCTACATGTATTTGATGAATAAATGAAGATATGAATCTTATTTCTTAGAGAATTTGTTCAAAGGATACAGCATTTATTTATGAGTTTGTATAAGTTTATCCTTGTAAGAAATAAGGTGACAGCCATGGTTTGAATATAG
>NW_007738487.1:12163-15769 GCF_000696425.1 Galeopterus variegatus | reverse complement strand
TATGAGTTTGTATAAGTTTATCCTTGTAAGAAATAAGGTGACAGCCATGGTTTGAATATAGTTTGTCCCCACCAAAACTCATGTTGAGGTTTCAGCCACTATTTGGAGGTATTGGGGAGTGCTGCCTTTAAGAGGTGATTAGGTCATTAAAATTGATTGTCTTTCTTGAGAGACTGGGTTAGTTCTTGCAGAAATGAGTTAGTTTTCATAGGACAAGTTTTTGCAGGAATGTATTAGTTCCCATGAGAGTGGGTTATTACAAAGTGCAGCTCCTCTTGTGTTTGGTGCTTTGCATGCACCCACTTCTCCTTTTGCTTCTTTGCTGTATAATGACACAGCACAAGACCCTTATCAGAAGTCTACCATATGTGGTAGCCCGATCTTGGACTACCCAGCCTCCAGAACAGTCAGCTAAATAAGCTGCTTTCTCTTCCATGTTACTGAGTCTTAGGTATTCTGTTATAGCAACAGAAAACGAACTTAGACAGAAAATTTGTACCAAGATGTGGGGCTATTGCTAATAATAAATACCAGAAAATGTGGAAGCATATTTGGAACTGGATAATGGGTAAAGGCTAAAGGAATTTGGAAGAGCAGGCTAGAAAAATCCTGTGTTGGCATGAATGGAGCATTAAGGGAAATTCTGGTGAGTGCTAAGAAGACAAGAAGACTAGGGAAAATCTGGAACTTTTAAAAAATTATTTAAGTGCTCAAGACCAGAATGTTGATAGAAATGTGGACAATAAAACCCATCCTGGGGGCCGGCCCGGTGGCGCACTGCTATAGTGCGCTGCTTGGGAAGTGCGGCAGCGCTCCCGCCGAGGGTTCGGATCCCACATACAGACCGGTTCCCGCTCACTGGCTGAGCGAGGCGCGGGGGCAACACCGAGGGTTGCGATCCCGTTGCCGGTCCCGGTCCGGTACGGGGGCGACACTGAGGGTTGCGATCTGTTGCCGGACACGGAAAAAAAGACAAAAAAAATAAAAAATAAAAATAAAGCCCATCCTGATGAGATCTCAGATGAAAATGAGCAATATCTTATTGGTAAGTGGAATAAAGGGTATTCTTGTCATAAAGGAGCAAAGAACTTGGCTGCATTGCATCCATGCCCTAGGGCTTTATGGAAGGTGAAACTTAAGAGTGATGAACTAGAATTTCTGGTGGAAGAAATAACTAAGCATCAAGGTGCTCAAGATGTGGCATGGTTACTTTTGGCCACTTAAAGTGAGTTATGGGAACAAAGGGATGATTTAAAGACAGAATTTATAATTAAAAGGGAAGTAGAGTACAAAATGTGGAAAATTTGCAGCCTGACTATGTAAAATATGAAACAGTATGTTCAAGAGAATAAAACTAGAGTGTGGCCAAATGATGGGCTACTAAATAGCAACCCATGAATAGAAGGGAGCCATGTGCTAATCATCAGAAGAATGGGAGTCAGAGATCTTCAAAGCTGCTCCTCCCATCACAGGTTCAGAGGACTAAGACAGTGAAATGATTTTGCAGGAGAGTCTTGGAGGACTCTTCTCAGGCTTGATGCCTAAGGTCACCTTGAGACTGCTCCCTGCATCCCAGCATAGTGTTTTCTGGCTGCTCCAACTATGGCTCGAGTGGCCCCAGTTGCAGCTCAGCCTGCCACTCTGAAAGATACAAGCCATAAACCTTGGCAGCACCATGCCATAGTGCAGGTGGGCCCAGATGCAATTCATGCTGCTGCTCTAGAGGGTGCAAGCAGTAAACCTTGGTGGCATCCATGTCCACATAAACTTGGTTCTAATTCTGCAGGAGTATAGAATGCAATAGCAGTGGAACTGTGGCACTCTCCACCTAGATTTCAAAAGATGTGCCAAACTGTCTGGAAGCCCAGGCAGAAACCTGCTGCATGGGCAGAGCTGCCACAGGGAGTTTCCACTAGAATGCCTAGTGGACCATGGGTACAGAGCTGCCCCCCTTCAAGCCCCAGAACTACAGAGGCACTGGCAGCATACAGTGCCAGCCTGGGGAAGCTGCAGCACCAGTGTACAACTCTAACCTGTGAGAGCAGCCACAGGGGCTGAGCCCAGCAAAGTCAGAGGGATGGGGCTTCCTGAGGCCTGGGGCCCAACTTATGCCCTGTTGTGCAGAGAATGCAGGACATGGAGCCAAAGGAGAATATTCTCCAGCCTTAAGATTTAATGTCTTCTCTTTTGGGTTTCAGACTTGCTTTAGACTGATTACTCCTTTCTTCCTGCCTATCTCTCCTTTTTGGAATGGGAGTATTTGTCCTAAGCCTCTCTCACCATTGTATATTGGAAGTTGAAAAACTTGTTTTGATTTTACATGCTCACAGCTGAAAGGAGATTGCCTTGAATATCAGATGAGCTTTTCAGTTTTTGAAATGTTGAGATGTTGCNGAAAGGAGATTGCCTTGAATATCAGATGAGCTTTTCAGTTTTTGAAATGTTGAGATGTTGCTGGAATGAGCTGAGACTTTTGGGACCATTGAGATGGGATGAATGTATTTTGCATTGTGAGAAGGACATGAGTTTGGGGGGTCCAGGGGAAGAATGCTACAGTTTGAATATAGTTTGTCTTCACCAAAACTCATGTTGAGGCTTTGTCCCCAATTTGGAAGTATTGAGAAGTGCTGCCTTTAAGAAGTGGCTGAGTCATTAAAATGAACTGTCTTTCTCAGGAGACAGGATAGTTCTTGGAGAAATGAATTAGTTCCCATGAGAGCAGGTTGTTATAATGTGAGGCTGCCTCTCACGTTTGATCTCTTTGTGCCCACTTCTTTCATTTTGTCATGTCATGACTCTGCACAAGGCCCTCACTAGAGACCAATCAGATGTGACAGTGGGACTTTGGAACTTCCAGCCTCCAGAATCGTTAGCTAAATAAACCTCTTTCTTTTGTAAATTACCCAGTCTCAGGTATTTTGTTATATGATTATTTCAGGCCCCTACAAAAAACAAATAAAACAAAACATTTGGACTAGATTAGATTCATGTATACTTTTGCCTTTTAAAAAGTTCAATATCACATTTGCCTATTTGAACAAGGTTTCTGTAATAAAACAAGGATTACAATGGCCCATCTAAGTTTAGTTTCAGAGAACCCCTTGGATTTCCCCCCCAAAAAATTTTACAGCAGTGATGGGAGAAAGTAGTACTGGAATGTTTGACTATGTAATGAAGAGACTCTCTTTTTCTTAGTAGCTGAATAAATCAAGCAAAATCAATTTCCAAAGAATAGTCATTAGCTCAACTTAGGGAACAGCTAAATTCTATTTGTTTTTTGTTTTTGTTTTTATATGGTCTCTAATTTTTATTTCTTGTCTTTTTGTTTACCTTTTGGGAATAGGCAGGCTATAAACACTTTAAATCCCATAGTATAAACCCACAGGCAGCAGGGTTGCTGTATTTTCAGTACCTGTTTCAATGCCTACATCCTATATGCTTGCAGTACGTATATAGTCAATGAATGGGTGAAGGTGAATAGAACATTTGACTATTTCATAGGGATCCAGAATTCTAGTAACAGATTGCAAAATCCACGTGAAGGTATAATTTGTCAGGGAGAAATTATATCCTGGGCAAAAGAAATCAAATTTCAGTCTCCTAAGC
>NW_007738487.1:8677-11240 GCF_000696425.1 Galeopterus variegatus | reverse complement strand
GCATCAGTGGTCCAGTAGAGTTGTTCATGGGCAACTCTACCATGATCGACAAAGGCAACAATCTGTGGTCCACTTGTTATGGTAGCCTCATGAGACAATACTGATAAACCAATGGTCGTTCTAGAATTATAAATATATGTGGGTGGAATAAGGATGGGAATTGTAACAATATTGCTATAAATACATATTGGTTTAATACTGTATTTATAGCTTTCACATTATCTCCTTTGATCCTCACAATACCTGTGACCTAGAGAGAATGATTTTTAGTATACTCATTTTAGAGCTGAGAAAACTGATAGAAAGACTGAGGGGCTGGTTCAAGCCCACAGTACTCACATTGTCAGTGAGGCAGAAATGTGGCTCAGGGCCATGCTGTCTCTAGCTTTGTCCTACAAAACATAATTAAAATAAAAATTAGCCATAGGAAGGAAAGAGAGAACAGTACTTCATCTGCTAAAAGGAGATATTTTTCTGAAGATTCTTCAAGGATGAAAAAGGAGATCCAATTTAACTAAAGTCCTAAGGAAAATAGTATAAATAGTGTTTGAAAATTTTTCCAATTGCATGGTGTTGGAATTTGAAAGCTTACTTCAAAATGGATGCATTACAGGTACCATATTGAACTAGCACTACTGTAGATTAGATAAGCACTTTCTTCTTCAAAAAGTGATTCCATTCCAACTTAAACTGGGACCAAAAATAAAATTAATTTGCTATTTCTCTCCAAAACTGTGATCTCATTTCAGTAATAAGTACTTAAAATAAGCATATTTACTACGTCAGGTATTCTAAGTAACTTTGTGTATTTTAATTCACTGAGTCTTCACAGGAGGCCTTGGAATTTAGTTCAATAATTATGCCATTTTACAGGTGAAGAAATTAAGGCACAGATTGGTTAATAAATCACCTGAGGTCACAGAGCTAGTAACTGGCAGAGGCAGGATATGAACCTGTCCCACTGCCTTTACTTTCAACACTAACATCTCTGAAATAAACAGCAGGCCTACATTTCTCTGGTAGAAATCTTATAAGTCATAAAATTTTTTAGTGAGTAGTTTCCACTCACAAAAATTACTGCCAAATATACAATACAACATTTTATTGTGTATGCTTTGCACTCCAGCAATAAGAAATACCATAGTTTGGTCATTGTTTCAATATCAAATGAAACACTAAAGGGTCTATTTTCACTTGAACTCCTGGGCACTCTGGATGCTAACACTTACTGTTCTCTCATATATTTTTTGATGTGAATCTCTAGGGAGAGAAAAAAAAATGATAAGTCCATAGCGAGTTCTTGTGGATAAGGTGAAATGTGTAGAGGTTTGCTAAATCTCTTGAAAATAGGGATTAAGTTACTTATACAGGAGGTCAGTCACCACTTTCATCCAGCGAATGCACTCAGAATTGTTTCACAGAGGGGCCGGCCCGGTGGCGCACTGCTACAGTGCGCCGCTTGGGAGCATGGCGGCACTCCCGCCGAGGGTTCAGATCCCACGTACAGACCGGCCGCTCACTGGCTGAGCAAGGTGCGGGCGGCAACACTGAGGGTTGCGATCCTGTTGCCAGTCCTGGTCCAGTACGGGGGTGACACTGAGGGTTGCGATCCGTTGCCGGTCACGAAAAAAGACAAAAAGGAAAAAAAAAAAAACGAATTGTTTCACAGAAACACACACACACACAGAGCAACAGTATGATCTCAAATGTAAAACTAAAAATGTCTGAAAGGAAATATGCCAACATAAAATAGTCGTTACCTCTAAATAAAGTTACCCCTAAAAGAGTGATAATGGATTTTTAAAAATATTTTATGTTGTTTAAAAATCTTCTAAAGTAAGCACATGTAGCTTTTAAAATTATTTGGAAAATAATATGTATTGCTTTACAAATTACTGAGAACACACAGTAAACTAAATTAATTGATATCATGAAACTTACCATAATGTGGATGGTCTTAAAACATGTTTTTCTTAATATACAATATTATGATCAGGGTTTGATTACTAACCAAAGACTTATACATAGAGAATCAATTATTACAAAGCACTTTTTCTGTAAAGGGTCAGATGGTAATTATTTCAGACTTTGCAATTCAGAAAGTTACCATCATAACCAGTAGTAGCCTGAAAGCAGCCCTAGGCAGTATAATAACAAATAAGTATAACTGTGTCCCAATAAAACTTTATTTATAAAAATAAGAAGCAGGGTGGGTTTGGCTTGTGGGCTATAATTTGCTGATCCTTGTATAAAACATTTTGTTCCAAGTTATAGACTTGTAGAATATAATGCTAAAGGAAAGTAAAAGATAAACTCCCTCAATTTGTAGGTTTTCTCTGGAAAGATAGAAGCAGTATTTCACAGTGGTAATAAGTAAGAACTTGATTTTCTAACAGATCTTTGTTTGAGTTTCAGACTACTGAACTTCTCTAAGCCTGGATTTCCTCATCTGTAAAGTGGAGATAATAATAACATCTCACAGGGTTATTGAACTCATGTAGTTAGGTAACAATTTAAGTTAATTGCTTAGCTCAAAATCTGGCATATAAAAAGTGTTCATTAA
>NW_007738487.1:6220-7677 GCF_000696425.1 Galeopterus variegatus | reverse complement strand
ACAGTAAACTAAATTAATTGATATCATGAAACTTACCATAATGTGGATGGTCTTAAAACATATTTTTCATAATATACAATATTATGATCAGGGTTTGATTACTAACCAAAGACTTATACATAGAGAATCAATTATTACAAACTTCTGTAACAGTGGTTGGCAAACTTTTTCTGTAAAGGGTCAGATGGTAATTATTTCAGACTTTGCAATTCAGAAAGTTACCATCATAACCAGTAGTAGCCTGAAAGCAGCCCTAGGCAGTATAATAACAAATAAGTATAACTGTGTCCCAATAAAACTTTATTTATAAAAATAAGAAGCAGGGTGGGTTTGGCTTGTGGGCTATAATTTGCTGATCCTTGTATAAAACATTTTGTTCCAAGTTATAGACTTGTAGAATATAATGCTAAAGGAAAGTGAAAGATAAACTCCCTCAATTTGTAGGTTTTCTCTGGAAAGATAGAAGCAGTATTTCACAGTGGTAATAAGTAAGAACTTGATTTTCTAACAGATCTTTGTTTGAGTTTCAGACTACTGAACTTCTCTAAGCCTGGATTTCCTCATCTGTAAAGTGGAGATAATAATAACATCTCACAGGGTTATTGAACTCATGTAGTTAGGTAACAATTTAAGTTAATTGCTTAGCTCAAAATCTGGCATATAAAAAGTGTTCATTAATATAGTATTAATATCTGTGTTCACATCTTAACTGGTGGCAGTGTCACGCATGAACATCAATAANTAGGTAACAATTTAAGTTAATTGCTTAGCTCAAAATCTGGCATATAAAAAGTGTTCATTAAATGTTAGGTAGTATTAATATCTGTGTTCACATCTTAACTGGTGGCAGTGTCACGCATGAACATCAATAATGTTGGAGCCTCTCGACATGGCTTCAGCTTTGATTATGACTACCAAATTCAGCACCGGGAAAACTGTAGTGAATAAAATAAACCAGGTCCCTGCTCTCATGGTTCTTACTTCATAGCAAATAGAAGGAAAATAGAAAATAAACATATCAACAAATGAATAAAGAAGAGAATTTCGAATAGTAAACTGTACTATGTATAAAGTGAAACCAGGCCATGAGATACATTGTTATGGGAGGGTTAGGGATGGGTGCCAGAGACCAGCTCCACAGGATTCGCTGGACCTGAATAGGTGGTGTGGCGTCGGTGAGGAAAAAAGAGAAAGGCGGACCACAGATGTCTAGTGCGAGTGTGGACAACAACCACAGTAACAAATTGTCAAAAATGTGGTGGCTTTAAACAACAGAAATTTACTCTCTCACTGCCCTGGAGGCCAGAAATTCAAACTCAGTTTTACTGGGCTCAATTCAAGATGTCAGTAGAGCCACATTTCCTTTGGAAGCTCAGGGCAGAATCCATTTTCTTGTCAATTTTAGCTTCTAGTGGCTGCCGGCATTATTTGGCTCAAAAGTCACATTGCCTTCTCCT
>NW_007738487.1:0-725 GCF_000696425.1 Galeopterus variegatus | reverse complement strand
TGGATAAAGCAATAAAGATAACATTGAAATAAATAAATTTGAAATCAAACATACATAGAATAGATCAATAAAACCAAAAGCATGTTCTTTGTAAAGGTTAAGAAACTATCAAACCTTGAAGGTTTGAGAAATAAGACTGAAATAAGACTGAACAAAGAAAAGCCACAAATACATATCTGAAATGGAGAGGTACATAACTACAGATAAAGGAGAGATTGAAAAAATAATAAAAAAATGCTAAAACAAAGTCAGCACAATAATTTTGAAAATGAAGAGGAAGTAAATTATTTTCTAGAAAAATATAACTTGTGAAATCTAACTCCAAATAAAAATTAAAAATCTAAAAATGCCTACAACCGTTAAAGATTTTGAATAAGCAATTAAAAGCATTAAAACATACTGCTACGGGTTAAATGTGTCCCCCCAAAGTTCACATATTGGAAGCTTAATCTCCATTGTAACAGTGTTAAGAAGGTGGAAAATCCAATTATGGTAATTGAAAGATGAGGCCTTTGAGAGGTGATTGGATTGTGAGGACTGTGCTTTTGTGAATGGATTGATCCATTGATGGAGTAATGGGTGTGGTTCTGACGGCTTTAGAAGGAGACTGAGGAGGTTGCCTCTTGGTCAGCCCATTCTCACCATATGATGTCCTGCTGCCTTAGAGAAAACCCACCAGAGAGAAGGCCCCCACCACATGTGTTCCCTGGACTTTGTACTTGCCA
>NW_007738486.1:31725-43657 GCF_000696425.1 Galeopterus variegatus | reverse complement strand
ACATGGGTGGATGAGTAGTAACACCTTTGCTTTCTAATGGTTCAATGTACATAAATTTTGTTAAAAATATTAAAAATATTTAATATTATTAAAAATATTGTATAAAATTATTTTCAGCCTGTGTGTATGTGTATGTGAAATATAAATGAATTTTGTGTTTAGACTTGGGTCCCATTTCGAAGATATCTTATGTATAAGCAAATATCCCAAAGTCTGAAAAAAATCAAAATTCCAAAACACTTCTGGTCTCAAGCATTTCAGTTAAAGGATACTTAACTTATATTGAGTCTTCCAAATCATGTACATGGTATAGTTCTCCATTTATTTAGATATTCTTTGATGTCTTTCATAGTGTTTTGTAGTTTTCATCATACAGATTGACATGGTTATTTTTATATGTTAACATGGCTAGGCTACAGTACCCAGATATGTGGTCAAACACCAGTCCGAATGTTACTTTGAAGGTATTTTTAGATGAGATTAAAACAGCAGACCGAGTAAAGCAGATTACCCTGCATGATGTGGGTTGGCTTGATCCAATCAATCGAAGTTCTTAAGAGAAAAAAGACTGAAGTCCCCGAAGGAAGAGGAAAATCCGCCTTCAGATTGCCTTCAGACACACACGCACACACGCACACACACACACACCCACACACACACACACACACGCACCTTATTGGTTCTGTTTCTCTGGAAAACCTTGACTATTATACAGGTTTTTCATATATTTGGTTAAGTTTATTTGTAAATATTTCTTGGCACTACTGCAATTGGGATTTTCCATTTTCAGATTTCAAGTATCAATTGTTCATTGATGCTGTTTAGGTATTCAATTCACTTTTGTATAATCTTTGAGTTGAAACCTTGCTAAATGCCCTTACTAGTACTGGGATCCTTCCTTTCAGGTTCTTTGGGGTTTTCTCTGTAGATAATCATTTTATCTATGAATTGAGGCAGTTTTATTTCTCCCTTTCCAAACTGTATGCCTTTTATTTCTTTTGCTTATCTTAATGTACTGACTAGGGTTTTCAGTACAGGAATGGCTGTGGTGACAGAAGATAGTTTTCTTTTTCCTGATTTTAGGGAGAAAAAATTCAGTCTCTCATCAGGGAGAAAAAATTCAGTCTCTCATAATCTCGACATTGATATTATGTTACTTGCATGTTTTTCTTGCATTCATTTTATTAGATTAAGTGGGTTCCTTTATATTCCTGGTTTGCTGAAAGTTATTTTATCATGGATGGATGTTGAATTTGTTCAAGTGCTTTTTTGGTATCTATTAAGATAATATAATTTTTTCATTTAGTCTGTTTACATGATATTCTACATTGATATTTTAATATTGAACCATCCTTGAATTCATTGAATGAACTCCTCTTAGTTGTGATGTATCTGTTTGATATATTACTAGATTTGACTTATTAGTATTTGTTTATCATTTTTGCATCTATGTTTACATGGAATATTGATCTATAATTTTGAATTCTTGAAATATATTTGTCTTGTTTTGGTATCAGGCCTCATGGATTGAGTTGGAAAGGGTTCTTCTTTTATTTTCTGGAAGAGATTGTGTATAATTGCTATGACTTCTTTCTTAAATGTTTGATAGGATTCACCACTGAACATTTCTGGGACCGGACTATTTTCATGAAATATTTTTTTTCTCTATAAATTTAACTTATTTAATAGATAGAGAGTTATTCAGCTAATCAATTTTTTCTTTGTTTTTTTGTTTAGTAAGTTTTGGCAGTTTGTGTATTTTAAGGAATTTGTCAGTTATATCTAAGTTGTTGAATTTGTGGGTATACAGTTTTGTATTATTTCCTTATTATCTTTTGGATGTCTGTGGTATCAATAGTGATGTCCCCTCTTTTATTCCTGAGATTGGTAACTTGTGTCTTCTCTCTTTTTTTGTGCCAGTCTTGGTACAAGTTTAATTTTATTAATTTTCCAATGAACCTATGTTTGTTCTTTCATTTTTCTTTATTGTTTTCTGTTTTATTTTTAAAAGTTTATTTGTTCTTATTTATTGAGACACAATTGACTGTATATATATGTTGAATACAGCATTGAATATCCATACCTATGTGCAATATGTGATACTCAAATCAGGAAAATTAGTACATTTAACATTATACAATATAATCATTTTTTGTGGACCTTTACAAATTTCTTGCTAATCTCCTCTGTCTCTCCCCCTTTGCACCTGTGGTGGCCTCAGTTCAGTTATCTCCATTTGACAGTTCAATGAATTATTGTGATTGTTGTATCTTTTTTTCTTCCTTTCTCTTTCATTTTATTCCTTTATTTTATTAGATCTCACTTATGAGTGAGGAAATGTGGTATTTCTCTTTCTGTGCTTAGCTTATTTCACTTAACACAGTGTTCTCTAAGTTCATCTACATTGCTGTGAATGGCAGAATTTCATTCTTTTCTATGGTAGAGTACTATTCCATTGTGTGTGTATACCAAATTTTCCTTATCCAGTCATCTGTTGATGGACATTTGGGTTGGTTCCAACTCTTGGCTATTCAGGCATCACATTGACGTAATGATTTCCATTACTGTGGGTATATACCCAGCAGTGGAAAGGCTGGATTGTATGGTAGTTCTATCTAGTTGTTTGAGGAATCTCCATACTGTTTTCCATAATGGCTGCTTGAAGGCCCACCAACAGCATTTCCCTTTCCCTGCATCATTGCCAGAATTTCTTATTCTCTGTCTTTTTGATAATGGCCAATGTAACTGGTGTGAGATTATATCTCAATGTGGTTTTGATTTGTATTTCACTGATGCTGAGTGATGTCGAGCATTTTTTTCATATATCTGTTGGCCATTTGTATATCTTTGAGAAATGCCTATTTAGCTCCTTTGCCCATTTTTTAAATTGAGTTACTTGTTTTTTTGCTGTTAAGTTGTTTGAGTTTCTTGAATATTCTGGATGTTAATCCCTTGTCAGATGCATAGTTTGCAAATATTTTCTCCCATTCTGTAGGTTGTATTTTCACTCTGTTGTTTACTTTGCTGTGCAGAAGCTTTTTCATTTGATATGATCCCATTTATTTATTTTTTCTTTTGTTGCCTGCGCTTTTGGGGTTTTATGCATAAAGTCTTTGCCCAGTCCTACTTCCTGTAGTATTTCCCTTATGTATTATTTTGGGAGTTTTATGGTTTCAGATCTTATATTTAAGTCTCTAATCCATTTTGAGCTGATTTTGGCATATGGTGAGAGGTACAGGTCTAGTTTCATTCTTCTATATATGGATGTCCAGTTTTCCCAGCACTATTTATTGCAGAGGCAGTCTTTTCCCCCTGTACATTCTTGGTGACTTTGTTAAAGGTCAGTTGGCTGTAAGTTTGTGGGTTGATTTCTGGATCCTCTATTCTGTTCCTTTAGTCTGAATGTCTGTTTTTTGCCAGTACTATGTTGTTTTGGTTTCT
Source organism: Galeopterus variegatus (assembly GCF_000696425.1). NCBI lineage: Eukaryota > Metazoa > Chordata > Mammalia > Dermoptera > Cynocephalidae > Galeopterus > Galeopterus variegatus. The sequence continues at coordinate 40,216 of NW_007738486.1, read as the reverse complement.
ATAGCTTTGCATTAGAATTTGAAGTCAGGTTGTCTTATGTCTCCTGCTTTATTTATTTATTTTTTTTGCTCAAGATCACTTTGGCTATTTGGAGATCATTTGCTTTTCCATATGAATGTTAGGATAGGTGTTTCTATTTGTGTGAAGAATGTCATTGGTCCTTTGACAGGAATTGCAGTGAATCTGTAGATGGCTTTGGGTGGTATGTGTATTTCACAATGTTATTTCTTCCAATCCAGGAGCATGGGTTGTCTTTCTATCTTTTTTGTGTCATTTTTAATTTCTTTCATCAGTGATTTGTAATTCTCATTGTAGTGATCTTTCAACTTTTTGGTTAAATTTATTCCTAGGTAATTTTTTTTTTTTTTGGTGACAATTGTAAATGGACTTGCACTCTTGATTTCTTTTTCTGTTAATTTGTTTTTGGAGTATAAAAATGTGACTGATTTTTGTGTTTTCATTTTGTATCCTACAACTTCACTGAAATCATTTATTAGCTCAGAGGTTTTTTATTTTTTACTTTTGTATAGTCTTTAGGTTTTTCTACATAGAGGATTGTGTGATCTGCAAACAGGGACATTTTCACTTCATCTTTTTCAATCTGGATGTCCTTTACTTCTTTCTCTTGCCTGACTGCTCTGATTAGTACATCCAATACTATGTTAAATAAGAGTGGGGAGAATGGACATTCTTGTCTTGTTCCTGTTCTTAAGAGAAAAACTTTCAGCTTTTGCCCTTCAGGATGACACTGGAGGTGGATTTGTCATTATGGCTTTTATTGTACTGAGATACTTTCCTTCCATACCTAATTTGCTGAGGGTCTTTATCATGAAAAGATGCTGAATTTTGTGAAATGCCTTTTCTGCATCTATTGAGATAATGATATGGTTTTTATCCTTGGTTTTGTTGATGTGGTGTATCACATTTATTGACTTGTGTATGTTGAACCATCCTTTCATCTCTTGGATTAATCCCACTTAATCATAGTGCATAATTTTTTTGATGTGTTGCTGTATTCTGTCTGCTAGTATTTTATTGAGCCATGTTCATCAAAGATATTGGCTTATAATTTTCTTTTTTTGTTGTATCTTTGTCTGGTTTGGGTATCAAGGTGATGCTGGCCTCATAGAATGAGTTTGGGAGAATTGACTGTTTCAAATTGTGGAATTGTTTGAAGAGAATTGATATTAATTCCTTTTTAATGGTTTGGTAGAATTCAGCAATAAAGCCATCTAGTCTTGGGATTTCCTTTGTGGGGAGACTGCTGATTATTGCTTCAATCTTGTTGCTTGTTATTGGTCTTTTAAGGTTTTCTATTTCTTCTTGGTTTCAGTCTTGGTAGTTTGTATGTGTCCAGGAATTTACCCATTTCCTCCAGGTTTTCACATTTGTTGGTGTACAGTTGTTCATAATAGTCTGTAATGATTCTTTGTATTTCTGTGGTATCACTTGTAATGTCTCCTTTTGTATTACTGTTTTTTGTTATTTGGGTCACCTCTCTTTTTTTAGGTAGCCTTGCCAATGGCTTGTCTATTTTGTTTTTCTTCTCAAAAGCAACTTTTTTTTTCATTGATCTTTTGTATCATTTTGGGGTCTGTGTTTCATTTAGTTGTACTCTTAATTATTTTCTTACCCCTACTACTTTGGGGATTGTATTTTTCCTTTTTCTTTTTCCTAGTTTTTTGAGGTGTAGCATTATGTTGCTTATTTGAAATCTTTCTATTCTTTTAAGGTAAATGTTTATTGCAATAAACTTACCCCATAGTACTACTTTTGCAATATCCCACAGGTTTTGGTTGGGATGTGTATTTAATTTCATTAGTTTCAAGAAAATGTTTGATTTCCTGTTTAATTTCTTCTTGGACCCATAGGTCATTCAGGATCATGTTGTTTAATTTCCATGTATTCATATAGTTTCCAGAGTTTTGCTTGTTATTGATTTCTAGTTTTAATACTTTGTGGCTTGAAAAGGTATGTGAAATGATTTCATTAAAAAAATTTTTTGAGACTTATGACCTAATGTGAGAATTATGACCTAACATATCCTGGAGAATATTCCATGTGCTGATGGGTAGAATGTATATTATGTACTTGTTGGATGAAATGTTCTGTAGATATCTGTGAAGTCCAGTTGGTCTAAAGTATAATTTAAATCCTGTTTCTCTGTTGATTTGTTACCTAGATTATTTGTCCAATGCTGAGAGAGGGGTGTTAAGTTCCCCAATTATTATTGTGTTTAGGTCTATCTCTTTCCTTAGGTCTAATACTATTTGCTTTATATATCTGGGTGCTCCAATATTGGGTGCATATATATTTATGATTGTCATGTCTTCTTATGGATAGATCCTTTTATCATTATATAATGGTCTTCTTTGTCTCTTTTTATAGTTTTTGGTTTAAAGTCTATTTTAACTGAAATAAGAACAGGTACTCCTGCTTGTTTTTGATTTCCATTTACATGGTACATCTTTTTTCATCCCTCCACTATTAGTCTGTGTGAGTCTTTACAGGTAAGATGAGTCTCTCGAAGACAGCATATAGTTGGATCTAGCTTTCTAATCTGATCAGTCGGTCTGTGTCTTTTTAGTGTGGAATTTAACCCATTTACATTTACACTTGTTATTGTGAAAGGTATTGTCCTACTCCTGGCATTTTATCAATTTTCCTTTGGATGTTTTAAATATTATTTGTTCCTTTTTTCCCCATTTTTGTTTATTTTCTGTGTTTGTTGGTTTCCTGAGGTGGTAAGATACAGTTTTGTTCTCTTTCTCCTTTGCATTTTGTTCTACCAGTGGATTTTGTTCTTTCTTGTGTATTCATGGTATTGATTATCTTTTTTTGGATTCTAGATGCAGGACTCCCTTGAAGATTTCTTGCAGGGCTGATTACATGGTGAACTCCCATAGTTTTGTTTGTCTGGGAAATACACTATTTACCCTCATTCTGAAGGATAGCCTTGCTGGTTATAGTATTCTTGGCTGGCAGGGTTTTTTTGTTTGTTTGTTTTGTTTTAGTATTTTGAATATGTCATCTATTTTGACTTATAGAGTTTCTACTGAGAATGTGTTTCTGGTTCTTTTTTATAATTTCCACATCTCTGCTGAAATATCTACCTGTTCTTACATGCTTTTTCCTTTTCCATTAGAGCCTTTAGCATATTAATTATAATTGTTTTAAATTCTCTGTTTGATAGTGTGAACATCTACATCATATGTGATTTTGGTTCTGATGACTGTTTTGGTTTTTTAAAAATGTTTTATTTTTCTTTTCCTTGCTTTGTGATTTTTTTTTTTGTTGTTGTTGTTGTTGAAAGCCTAATACGTTGCACAGGCCAGTAGATACTGAAGTGTTTTGTTTTGTTTTTTAGTAACCAGAGATGAGCACCTCTTTCCTTCTGCTAAGCTTCTGGCATGGAGTTTGAGTTAATCTAGTCAAGAGTTGTGCTGTATTCCAGTGTTATTTTATTGTATACTTGTTAGCACGATGGTGAGTGTTAGAGGAACTAGTGATTTTCTTATGTTTCAGTTAAGCCTCAGTCTTAAACTAGCACTGTAAGCCTAGTGTGACCTTAACAATTTTTCCTGACCCTTCTTCCAGATGTAATCCTGGGAATAGTGCATACATATAATCCCTGACTTGTAATGTTTCAGTTTATGGTTTTTCTACTTTACAGTTGTTGGGCAAACATGTATCCAGGTTATGTGAGGTGGAGAAAAATACACAAATAGGTACTTCTCCTCTATCCTATGCCACATAGTACTTTCCCCACCTGTATTCCATCTGCGTTATTTTTTGTCTCCCCAAGTTTTCTACTAGTTTTTATGTCATATTCTGTGATTTTTCAGTTGTACTCTCTCACTTTTGAGGCATAGGTCATCTTGGTTTTATGGAAGGGATCCAGTTCATGTTAGTGGACTTTTCTCAAAAAACAGAATTTCCCATAAATTTTATTGAAAACTATTGAATAAATTGAGTACCTAAAGTGTATTAAATACTTGGCACCTATTTTGGCAGTGTAAGAGGCATATGACATGATTTCAGTTTCCTATGCTTAGTTTAAAATATAGTTAATCAACAGACTCCTTAATATTCCACTATAATCCTGAGCATTTGACATTGATGATAAATACTTGTGACAATGATTATTATTCAACTTATACATTAGAATAGCACTTCAGAGTTTATTTTGTATATACTGTTTACCCTATTTGATTCTCCTTTCTACAAATGTAGTATAGGTACTGTTGTACACATGCTGAAGATTAGAGAATTAATGCCAAGAGGGATTAAATGGTCTGCTTAATATAAAACAGTAAATGGTAGAGTTCCACCATATTCCAAATCTAGTTCTTGTATCACTAAACACACTGCCTCATGTGATCAACCGTTGTCTGTTTATTGTGCTGTGTACTAATTTATGTCAGTTCAAGGACAGACTGTAACACATAGAGTCAAATATATTTGTTAGGTTTGAGATTCACAGAAAACTTCAAAGAATGTTGCTGCAACATAGAGTTCATGTTGTCTTTTGAAAAAGTAATTTCAGTCAAGAGGAATTATCTATGCTATATAACAATGTTTTCTTTCATGAGAATGACTAAATTCTGTCTGGTATATTTTTCAAAGTGCCTCTCATGGCTTTTACCTCATGATTTTATACAAAGTTTATGTGATACCATGTTAAAAAATAATTGATTGAAAATGTATATTTGAGTTGAATTCAAAGCAGAAGAGATTCATCTAAACAACCAGATATTAAACTCATAGGTAGTTTTTAAAGAAGAAAGGTCAGTATAAGTCAATGATCTAACTTTAGTATGCATAAAACCCACTTGAAGGACTTGTTGAAATCCAGATACCCAGGCTTCAATTGTATTAATTCTGGCTGACTTTCTGTGACGAGCTATTGAATCCAGATTTTTAATTCTTGCCTTAGATTGAGCCACTTTTTGAGACACCTTGCCTAACTGCTGTAATATATTAGCAAAAAGCAACACATCAGATTAGAGGATTACTTAAATCTGAATATTTAGCATGTCAATTATGAAGAAGCAATTGCTTGTTGGAATGAAGACAGTTAATTGAAAGGTCTGGAATATGGTCCTGATCATTCTAATCACTATTTGGGACTAGATCAGGATTCTCTCTCACTACTTTGCTTTACTTTAGCATTTAACCATGGTTTATAATTTTTATTTGTTTGTCTCTTTTACTGACTGTCCTGCCTCTAGATCAAGTTTACTAAGAGTGGCATGTCAGTTTGCTGCTGTACTCCAGCCCTCAGCAGGGGTACTTGATTCACATCCGTGGAAAGAATGAATGAGATGTGACCCTGAAGTGGTACCACAAAAGGGGCTTTTGATGAATGAGGGTGCATTTGGAAGTTCTCCAAATAAAATTTACCCTCATTTAAAAAGTTTTGATGTGAGAAATGGTTATTTAATAATCTCTATTTTGCAAGAAAATTTATCACTTGTCAGCCAAGGGAAGGAAACATAGTTTTAAAAACAGGCTTTGCTTTAAAAAAGGGCTAAATTTGAGGTGATTGTGAACATACATGCCAAAGTGACTCTGAAAACATATATTTATTCAGCCATGCATTCAAAAGGAGTTATTGAGCACCTACGATATATAAAGCACCAGATATACAATAATAAGTAAAAAGAACAATCTCTTCATTCTTGAAACTTACAATATTGGGAGAAGAAAGACAACCAAATGAGTAACTAAATCAAAGTATGTGCTATGTGCAGCACTGGCATGTCTGAGGTGGTTAGCAAGAACAGAAGCTCTGTATTTATGGAAAAGATAGGACTGATGTGCCCTCTGTGTTGATTACTCACAAGTGTGCCATGCCAAACAAAGGGCACTGGTCATAGTAATGAGCACATTTTTGTGTAGTTGTTTGTTTTTCTGTTACATTGAAAGATGCTTGAGGTCTAGGAGTCTGTTTTTTATACTTTTTATTATTTTTTGCTTTATAAAGTTCACTGCACTACTCTGAACTGTTCACCTCCAATAAAAGACATTGACAAACTGACCCTTTCTACCTGCTGCTGGACATATAAAACATTAATAAGACAGCAAATTCAATAAAAGTCAGAGACTGCACACAGGGGGATTGAATAATTGAGAATTGACATATAATTTTTTACTTGTCCAGCCATTCTGGATGTTTTCAAACAGTCCATCCTGGTGCGGATGCCAGCTCACTTACCCTTTCTAACATGCATAATAAGACTCGGTGGAAGCCTCTGCGTAGTATTTTTGGAATAAATCTCTTTTTTGCAATGTTGAATGTTTCTGAAATTTAAATTTCTAATCAGTTCCTTTTCTGTGTTCTGCTGAGAAATGCGAAGGTTCAAAGATTTATTCACATATCTCATTTACCAAGCAAGTTCCAAAGCTGAGGGAAAGGCATGTTTGAAGAGGGTCTCAGTAGGGCGACCCTCCAGCTCTTCTCAATAGCAAAACTCTAATCTCCTGAGATGATTAGGGAATCTGTCCTCCTTTCAGATGCCCCAGTTTGAGACTCTGTCCCCATCTCTTAGCTTTCTTTAAATTCATTGAGCCTGACTCTACAACCAGACTATAAAACTCTTCAGGTTATATTTGCTTTAACTTTGTCATGTTTCCTCAAGAGGGAAAGTATTTGAAAAGGTTCTATTTACTCTGTAACCTAGGATTATGCCTTGATTATTTGAACATTCAGAATGTTTAGAGCTTATAGTTAGATAAGGAATTAAAGTTGCCTGATTAAAGAATGTCAGAAACAAATTATAAAAAAAAGATACAGTGAAAATGTGAAATATTCATATCATACTTGAGTTTATTCAACATGTTATAGGGGAGAGGTCATAGAGTTGGGAGACTTGATAGGCTGAAATGTGAAACCTGGCCCGGCTATTAATCTTGTAGCTGCACTTAAATCTTCAAAGCCTCAATTTCCTCATCAGTATAAAGGGACAATGATTCTACCTATATTACAAATTGTTGTTACGGTGGAGTAAAATAATTTATGTAAATTACTTAGTGTATTAGTCCATTTCTGTTGCTTATAACAAAATGCACAGAACTGAGTGATTTATAAGAAAACAAAATTTATTGCTTAAAGATTCTGAGGCTGGGAAGTCCAAAGTTCATCTGATGGTGGGGACAGTAACCCAGGGGTATTACATTGCAAGAGGATAAGAGCAGAGAGAGCCGAGAGGCCAACATCCTCATTCACTCTCCTTTTAAAGCCCTCCAAACCACACCCATGACAACTGTTTTTAATCCGTTCACTACAGCATTGTCCTACAATCTAATCATCTCTTTAAGGTTCCACCTTTCTATTAGCATAATAGGATTTTCCACACTCTTAACGTTCACAGTGGGGACCAAGTTTCTAATACATAAAACTTGGGGGACACAATTCATGCTTCAGTGAGTTTTGGGGGAACATAATTCAATCCACTGCACTTAGTAAAGTTCCAGGCTCCTGGTAAATGTTTAATAAGTGTTAGTTCCTTTCTAATTCTTCCTGTTGTCCACCTACACTCAGGTCAAATGAGATAGACTCTAGCAAAGATCAGTAACACGTCATCAGTTAACCACTTAATAAGAATAATTGAGGTTTAAAACTCATTTGCTTCCTCTCAGTTATGACTATATCCTCTTTCTTCTTGTATGTCTCTTTTTTAAAATTTCCCACTCTGTAGCATGAGCAGCTGCCTGAAAACGCTGAGCTAAGATTGAATTATTCTATCTTTCATACATAATTCTAACAGGTAAAATGAAGCGAAACCCTGAGTGTAATCCCCTGTTGAAAAAATTCTCTGAGGCTTAACTGCATGAACAAGCAACAAGGCCTTCAAAGTAGGGTCTCAGTCAATAAGTTGTGGCTGTACAGAAACTACTTACTACATGGATGTTTTTTACATAGGTCTAGTTCTATCCACACACAGCCTGAGTTACAATGGGAACAAATCAGTGAGATATGTAATATTCTCCTTTAAGTGAATCAGGTGAGACTTTATAATTCCTTTATAATTGTCAGCAGAGAATTTTTTCTGCCTGTGGAAAAACATCCCAATGCAAAACAGAATATTATTCAGAAATTAAATAATTTGGGGGAATTAAATCATATTTTTAGCATTTAATTGAATTCCTATTATGTACAAAATTTCTATATTTTGATAGAAACTGCAGGGGGTTAAAAAAAGATTCAGGCATTAATCTTGAGTTCAAGGTGATTATAATATAGTGACAGATATAACTATTAAATAACTATAATGTAGAATAGAACCTTTTGAAGAGTTTCTAGTGAAGTACTGTGAGAATTCAGAGAAAAATATGATTACTTTGGCTTAGGTTTAAGGAAGAATAGAATATGAAAAGTGGTGGCATTTTTGTGTCCATTAGAATATAGAAGATATAGAAAGAGGAATTAAAAAAGAAAGGGCATTCTAGGCAGAGGGAACAACTTAAGCAAAGAACTGGAGGCCAAAAA
>NW_007738486.1:30264-31240 GCF_000696425.1 Galeopterus variegatus | reverse complement strand
CTCTCATACATTTTATTCACATTTAAAAATCTAAAAATTGTAAGTCTCACTTTATGTCCATGCATGAGAGAGAAGATAAAAGTGTCAGTGATCCTCTTGTGGTTTGACAGATCTTACAAGTATTTATTTGGTACCTTTCCAAAACAAATGTCAATCGAAATATTATTACCAAGAAACAAAGTGTTACCTCCTAAGACAACTAATCTGTGTTACACATTTTAAAGGTTAAAATTTATTTTCACAGGGCATTGCAACTTTCTCTGAAGCCCTGATATCATAAGAATCCTATGTTCAAATAACACTTCCAAAACAGTTTTAACAATAGAAAATAAAAGGATTATACATTTCCCCCATCCTGGATGAGAAAGTTAGTTGATACTGTTTTGTAAATTCTTAATTCACCACTTGAGCAAGAGTGAATCTGCATTTCTGCAGCTGCAGGTAAAGGCAGAACATATGCTCTTTTTTATTTGTTGAGTTTTTTTTACTTGCAATTAGGACACATTTTATTGGTTAGCACTTAGGAGATGCATAGGGAAGACAAAACCAAGATGCACAAAACATACAATGTAAAAAGGGGAAAGCTATATTAGAATTATTAACAAGTGGTGTTGCTAATTATCACATTGCAGGCCATAATAATGAACATGACTCTACCATGAGGTCTAAGGAGAGCCAATTCAATGTGAATTTAGTGAAACTATAATTTTGTTTGTACTTATTTTATAAAATTAATTGATACTATATCATTTAAAAGAAAAACCTAACTTCAACACCCAACTGGAGATAATTTTTATTTGCTATCTGAATAATTTGTATGCTTCTCAAGGGAGATTTTCTTAACTCAAATTTAATTTCTTTGAATTAACTAAGGAAATAAAAGAATGATAAAATTATTATTTTTTTACAAAAAGATACAAATTCCCTAAAATCTAAAATACAACTACTTTAAGTAATCATAATTAATGCTGATATC
>NW_007738486.1:27953-29525 GCF_000696425.1 Galeopterus variegatus | reverse complement strand
TACAAATTCCCTAAAATCTAAAATACAACTACTTTAAGTAATCATAATTAATGCTGATATCTCTTTAACAAAAGTATCCAATGGCAGTCAACTCCTCAATAATACATGGACATAAAAAGTGATGAATATTGCAGTATAATCTATTGAAACCATTCATTGCTAAACACCTTATCATAACTTATTGTCATCATTAGTATGAGTGATAACTCTTACTTTACATACACGTCTTTAAAGAAGGAAGATTTTCTAAGGTGACTTTATTAAAAATAAATAACTATAGTCTTTCATTTCCTAAAGGCAATGTTGTATGTTATAAATGTTCTATAGTTTGTACTTTGGTCTACTATGTATTTAGTAACTTTTGTAGGAAGATGATTACGTCTAGGAAGGATACAATTAAAGAGACACATTATAGATCACTTTTCCTTGGTTTGCACAGCAATGTGGATTAATGATTCACACTGAAAAGCAGAATCTTATATAACCTTGCACAAAACAATTTGTCCAGTGAATAGAGAAAACAAAATGGAAGACTCGTTCTGACATCTGCAGCTGCTACAAGTTTGATATCCAATGACAAACCTGGAGTTAGGCAAATAAGAGGTAATAAAAACAGTTTGTCATGTGACTGAAGAAGTATTATCAAATTGACCTCAAAATCTAGATTCAGCTGATGGTGTTATAAAGTCCACTCGTTGCTTACCAAAATCCTTGTTCTCATCTTCTTCCTGGGAACAAGGGCAAATGTTTGACAAGCTTTCTTGAAAATAGGCATAATTATGTGACTGAGCGCCAGCAAATGGAATGTGCGCAAAAGTGATGCATGCCACTAACATGCCTGAACATGAGATAAAACTTCTTACGTGTGTGCCTCCATACTACTATTATATTGCTATCTATTTCTGCCTTCATGTTCTTATGAAGGCAGAAATAGATAGCAATATAATAGTAGTAGAGAACTTCAATATCCCACTTTCAACAATGGATAAATCAACCAGAGAGAAAATTAATAAGGGAATGCTGGACTTGAATTGTACATTTCACCAAAATGAACCCAATAGACATACATAGAACTTTCCACCCAAGAGCAGCAAATGTGGAAAAAGTACATATTTGTCTCCAGGACATAACATATGGAACATTATCCAGGAAAGACTTATGTTAGGCCACACAACAAGTCATAATGAATTTAAGAAGATTGATATCATATCTAGTATCATTTCAGACTACAATGGTATGAAACTAGAAGTTAATAACAGGAGAAATCTTGGACAATTCCCAAATAGGTGGAAATTAAACAACACAATCCTGAACAACCTATGTGTCAAGGTAGTTAAAAGGGAAATTAAAAAATATCTTGAGACATATGGTAATGGAAGCACAATATACCAAAACCTGTAAGATGCAACAAAAGCAGTTATAAGAGGGCAGTTTATAGTAATAAGTGCCTACATGTATATAAAAAGAAAGATCCCAAATAAATAGTCTAACATTAAATCTCAAGGAATTAGAAAAAGAAGAACAAACTAAGCTCAAAATTAACAGAAGGAAAGAGGTAATAAAAATCAGAAC
>NW_007738486.1:21145-27331 GCF_000696425.1 Galeopterus variegatus | reverse complement strand
AGCACAATATACCAAAACCTGTAAGATGCAACAAAAGCAGTTATAAGAGGGCAGTTTATAGCAATAAGTGCCTACATGTATATAAAAAGAAAGATCCCAAATAAATAGTCTAACATTAAACCTCAAGGAATTAGAAAAAGAAGAACAAACTAAGCTCAAAATTAACAGAAGGAAAGAGGTAATAAAAATCAGAACAGAAACAAATCAAAGAGAGAACAGGAAAAAAAACATACAAAGAATTAACAAAACTAAGAATTGGTGTTCTGAAAAAATAAACAAAACTGACAAAACCTTTGCTATTCTGACTAAAAAAAAAGAGAGAGAAGATTCAAATAAATAAAATAAAAACCAAAAGTGAAGAACTTACAATAAATACCTCAGAAATAAAAAGGATCACAAGGGATTATCACGAACTATCATTTGCCAACAAATTGGATAACCTAGAGGAAATGAATACATTTCTAGAGAAGTACAACATACCAAGATTGATTCAGGAAGAATTAGAAAGACTGAACAGAGCAATAACAAAGAGATTGAAGAAATATCAAAAGCCTCACAGGAAAGAAAAGCCCAGGATCAGATGGCTTCACAGCTGAATTCTACTAAACATTCAAAAAAGAGTGATACTAATACTTCTTAAACTCTTCTGAAAAATAGAGCTGGAGGGAATACTTGCAAACATATTTAATGAAGCCAGCATCACATTGATACCTAAACCAAAGACTTCACAAGAAAATAAAACTATAGGCCACCAATTTCTCTGATGAATACTGAAGCAAAAATCCTCAATAAGATATTACCAAACCAAATCTAACAACACATCAAAAAGATACATCATGAGAAAGTGGTATTTAGTTCTGGCATGCAAAACTGGTTTAATATATGTGTAGGGGACTGAATGGTCTTTTAAAGTCATTGACATTTAAACACCATTGTAACTGTGGAGGGTGGAAAAATCCTATTATGGTACTTGAAGGTGGACCTTGAAGAGGTGATTAGATTGTAGGACCATGCCCTAGTGAGTGGATTAATAGTGGTGGTTGTGGGCATTGTTCTGAGGGCTTAAAAAAAAAGCACATGAGAATCTCTCCCTCTCTGTTCTGGCATTCTGCCATGTGAGACCCCTGCATCACTAGATGTGTTCCCTGGACTTTGGACTTCCCAGCCTCTGAAATTGTAAGCAATAATTTCATTTTCTAATAAATTATCCAGTTCCAGGCATTATGTCATAAGCCACAGAAACACACTAATACAATATGCAAATCAATGTGACACATCACATTAATAGAATGAAAGATAAAAATCACACGATCATCTCAATTGATACAGAGAAACATTCAACAAAGGCCAACATACTTTCTTGATGAAAACTCTCAACAGTTTAGGTATAGAAAGAAAGTTTCTCAACATAATAAATGACATTTATTTATTAAAAAACCCACAGCTAAAATTATCAACAGTGGGGAAAAATTGAAAGCTTTCCCATGAAGATTCAGTACAAGATCCAGCAGCAGCAACAGCAGCAGCAGTACAAAGCATGGTGCCCCTGCATTCAGGAGGTTGCTTGGTGAACCACAGACTTGCCCCACTGCACTGGGACTGACCAGCGGTGCCCTGGACCCATCTCACCCACTTTCTGCTCCCACATATAACTCTTTTGTTTTGAACTTTATTTTTTTATGCAAATCTTTTTTTTATTGGTTCCACATATAACTTTTGAGAAATACATTTATGGTATTTATTGATAAAAATCTGCTTATAAATGGACCCACACAGTTCAAACTCATGTTATTCAAGGGTCAACTGAAAGCTATAGTAATCAAAACAGTGTGGTACTGGCATAAAAACAGACACATAGACCAATGGAACAGAACAGAGAGCCTAGAAATAAGTTTAAACATAAACTTGGTCAATTAATTTTTGACAAGGACACTAAGAGGACACAATGGGGACACAATAGCCTCTTCAATAAATGGTGCTGAGGAAACTGGATTTCCACATGCAAAAGAATGAAATTGGACCCTTATCTTGACACATACACAAAAATCAATTTCAAATGGATAAAAGGCCTAACACCAGAAACCATAATAATTTTAGAAAAGATCATAAGGAAAAAAGCTCCTGGACATTGGCCTTAGCAGTGATTTTTTGGATATCATACCAAAAGCTCAGGTCACAAAAGTAAAAATAAGTAAATGGGACTACATCAAATTAAAAAGCTTCTGCACAACAAAGGAAACAATCAACAAAATGAAACAGCAGCCGATGGATTGGGAAAAATATTTGCAAATCATATATCTGATAAGAGGTTAATATCCAAAATTTATTTAAAAACTCATGTAACTTGGTAATGGAAAAACAAAAAGCCTGATGAAAAAATGGGCAAAAAGCTCTAAACAGAAATTTCTCCAAAGAAGACATAAAAATGGCCAATAGGTATATGTAAATGTGCTCAACATAATTATCAGGCAAATGAAAATCTAGAACCACTAAGAGATACCACCTCACACCCGTTACAATGGCTAATATCAAAAAGTTGAAAGTTAACAAATGTTGGCAAGGGCATGGAGAAAAGGGAACGCTTGTACATGGTGGGAATGTATATTGGTATAGCCATTATGAAAAACAGTATGGAGGTTTCTAAAGAAATTGAAAATAAAACTACCATATCATCCAGCAATCCCTTCTCTAGGCATATACCCAAAGGAATAAACCATCACCTTGTAAAGCACCTGCACTCTCAGGTTCAGTGCAGCATTATCCACTATAGCCAAGATACAGAAACAAACTGTCCATTGGTGGACTAATGGTTACTGTGTTCATTGTTTCACTCTAGTAACTTTTTTACTACTTGTATGTATCCTGAAACCTGGTATTGTATATCTTAAATATACACAATGTATTTTATTTAAAAACATAAGAAAAAAGCAGTGAAACCCATGAAGACATAGAAGTATATTCCTTTTATTTTATTTTTATTTTTTTATTATATGGAATGTTATTAACATTGTGATTTTTCCCTTCCATTTAGAGGCCTTAAGTCATGCTTACCGTCATTTTACTTTGTTGGTTATATAAACATGAAACATTAAAATAGGGTATTAAGATATAGGTACTTTTTACTATAGACATGAATAAAAGGAGGAATATTTCAAGGGTGTATTTAGGGCCAGTACATTAAGAGCCAGCATGAATCCATGTAACATACAATAGCAACAAAGAGATAAGATAAATATGTGAAAACAAAATGATTGAATTTTAACCAAACAAGCATTTCCAATGAGGCAATTACAAAGGCCCAGACAATGCCTCTGAGATTGTGTATGTGTGGTGTGTCCATATTAATTAAGTATACCTGATCTGCCAAAAATTTGGAAGATAACAGAAAGAGAAAAAGTCCTGGACCCTAAATGATCAAATTATAAAAATATTCAGCATATCTTCTAGTAAAGGGTTTGTATTTTCTTATGTATTTAACTATTTAGAAGTTACATGATAATGTGTAACCATCTTTTTATTTATTTATTTATTTTTGAAGCAACATCTAATAGAAGCAGAAGGGAATATTAGCATATCAAAGATCATATTGAGCTATGAAAATCACAAAGTCGATGAAACTAGAGGTAAAAGGAGCATTGTGTGAAGACAAATGGAGAACCAAACGGAAAAAAGGAGAGAAAAATAAAAATCACATTATTAATACATTAGGTTTGAAATTTTTAAAAATCTGGGTTCAACCCCTATATTTTCTGTTTGTTATCCATGTAATCTTGCATTTCACCAATTTTACCTTTCGTATTCCTATCTGTGAAAAGAGATGCAAATAAGATCGTGGAGGTTGAAAAACATTGCAACTGGTAACATAGTCTTACACACACCAAGTAGTTTTGGTAGTATATTGTTTACTTAATGTGTAGCATATTAATTTTTCTTAGATGGAGACTATTGGTGATATTTTTCTAACAGAGACCTCAGAAGCAGCCCAGAGGCAAGCCTCAGTAGGGAAAATAGCTCTAGAAAGTTTCATTTTGATTTTTAAATTATGAAGTGGTGGGAGTATACGATGTAATAAATACTTGACTTTCTTTGTGGAAAACTTTATCTCTTGGGAGGTAGAAAAAGAAATTAAGTAAATCAGGCCTAATTTTGGCGAATGAACAAGAACAATTGTAATATGAAAACCTGGAAACCTGGAAAGAATGTGTCCAATTAATCTGAGGAGGAAGAAATGTGCTATATTTATAAATGCTAAGAATTTTTGGAGGGAAAGTGGGAGGAAATGTAAGGATATTATTGATCTGAGACTCTTAAGGGAACACTGTCTCAAGATGAGAGTCTTCAAAAAAAATTGACTAATGGAATAAAATATTTGATGGGAAATCAGGAAGCATGGAAACTAGATCATAGTAACTGGACAGGGGGCACTAATTGAACTCAGAGTTTTAATGACAATGAATAAATAACAAATAATTTTTTTAGTATAATTAATCCCAAATATTTTATCTGGCAGTCCTGTTCTAGAGGACAACGTGACTTTTTTTCCCCAGTGGATCTCTAGTTTAATTTGGGTTTTTTTGTTTGTTTGTTTTCCTGGGGATGTAAGAAATAAAGAATAAGGAAATTAGCAGCAAAGCTCAAAACTACTGACACCTGACTTCAGGGACTTTGCCAAGATTGTTAAACACTAGAATCCATAGAATCATGAGACTGAAAGAAACCTCTATACACCTCCTGGGCAATTCCCTAATTTTAAAAAGAAGGATTTAAATTCTCTAAGATAGAAAATAATAACATAGAAAGTTGTTTGCCACTGATATTTGTTGCTAAGAAAATTTATGAAATCTTTTTAATAGGACATTCAAGATCATCTAAAGATAATCCTTCCTATGCATATGGGAATGGAAGGTAGTACCTTTTAGCTCAGGAAGCATATTTTTAAATTTTACTAGGGTTTTCCTTCGGTATAGTCCCTTCACAGTTTTATAGCACTAAGTTTGTCACCTCATCAATCCTAAAGTCCCAGTAACATCACTACAGATAGTTGTGGGGATAATTTAAGTGTGTCCTACATTCCTCCAATTTCCTTTCCTACAACTTCTCTTACAAAATAACCCAAACATGTGACACTTTGCAAACGTGACAGCCTACTTTTTTAGCCTCTACTGTGGTTTGACACTCTTATGGCTAACCTTGGTAGAACTGACTCAAAGTAGGAATCCCTTAAGTAGATTGCAGTACTGTCATTCATTCTTTGTTGCTCGAATAACTTATATGAAATGACAGTAATATTCCTAGGGGGTGATTATCTGACTTATAATTAGAGCTGTGTGCCCAAAAAAAGTGGCATAAGTTTTTTTTTTAACTACAGAATTTTCTATTATGCATGATTTCCCCAGCATCAGCATTTTCATAAAACCAACATTCATTTAACATTCCATGAAAGAAGCCACAGAAACTTGCTGTACTGAAAGAGACCTTCCAAAATGTTTCAGACATATTTAACCTGATTCCTTGTTTAGTCTCACATATTTTCTTTAATCTAGTACACCTGCCCATGAAACCTGCAGCTAGAAATATTATATGGTCCTTACAATCTTGGGCTCCTGGGATTCTGCTTGCTACGTAAGCACTTCTCCTTTAGACTGGCACACTTGCCTGATTTGTTTCTTTTTTTAGTTTTCTTTATTGGTTATGAATATTCATGGAGTACAAAACTAATTGTCACCACTCATACCCAAGATGTAATGGCTGGATCCATACTGGCTGTATGATCAAAACCACAGATTGTGATTATACCCCATGTCCCCCATCCAATTATCCCTGACTTCCCTCCACATCCCCCTTTCCCCCGACTCCACTTTGTATCCCTAGGTATGCTCTCTCCCTCTGCAAGTCCAACACACAACTGTGGTCTTTCCTTCCTTCCTTCTTTCTCTCTTAGCTCCCACTTATGAGTGAGTGCATGAGGTATTTATCCCTCTGTGTTTTGCTTATTTCACTCAACATGAGTTTCTCCAAACTCATCCATGTTGTTGCGAATGGGAGAATTTCATTGTTTTTTTTATGGCAGAGTAGTACTCTGTGGTGTATATATACCATATTTTCCTTATCCAGTCATCCATCAATGGACATTTAGGTTGGTTCTGTATTTTGGCTATTGTGAACAGAGCTGTGATGAACATGGGA
>NW_007738486.1:18260-20608 GCF_000696425.1 Galeopterus variegatus | reverse complement strand
CAACATGAGTTTCTCCAAACTCATCCATGTTGTTGCGAATGGGAGAATTTCATTGTTTTTTATGGCAGAGTAGTACTCTGTGGTGTATATATACCATATTTTCCTTATCCAGTCATCCATCAATGGACATTTAGGTTGGTTCTGTATTTTGGCTATTGTGAACAGAGCTGTGATGAACATGGGAATGAAGGTATCCTTTCAACACGATGATTTCCACTCAGTTAGGAATATACCCAGAAGTGGGATTGCTGGATTGTTTGGAAAATCTATCTGTATTTGTCTGAAAAACCTCCATACTGTTTTCCACAGTGGTTGTACTAGCTTATAGCCCCACCAACAGTGCAGGAGCATTCCCTTCCCTCCACATCCTCACCAGCATTTGTTTTTCTCTGTCTTTTTTTTTTTTTTTTTTTTGTCTTTTTCGTGACCGGTAAGGGGATCGCAACCCTTGGTGTGGCGTCGCCGACACTGCGCTCAGCCAGTGAGCGCACTGGCCATTCCTATATAGGATCCGAACCCACCACGGGAGAGTCGCTGCACTCCCAGCGCCGCGCTCTCCTGAGTGCGCCACAGGCTCGGCCCATCTGTCTTTTTGATTATAGCTAATTGGACTGGGGTGAGGTGATATCTCAATGTGGTTTTAATTCACATTTCCCTGATGGCTACTGATGTTGAGCATTTATTCGTGTACCTGTTGGCCATTTGTACATCTTCCTTTGAAAAATGTCTATTCAGTTCCTTTGCCCATTTTTTAATTGGGTTATGGGTTTTTGTTTTGTTTTGTTTTACTGTGTAATTGCTTGAGTTCCTTGTATATTACGGATATTAATCCCTTGTTGGATGCATACTTAGAAAAAAATTTCTCTCACTCTGTAGGTTCTCATTTCACTCTGTTGATTGTGTCCTTTGCTGTGCAGAAGCTTTTTAGTTTGATATAGTCCCATTTGTTTATTTTTTGTTGTTGTTCCTCATGCTTTCAGGCTCATGTTCATAAAGTCTGTGCCCAGACCTAGTTCTTGAAGAGTTTCACCTATATTTTCCCTTAGTAATTTTACAATTTCAGGTCTTATACTTAAGTCTTTAATCCATTTTGAGTTGATTTTGGTGTATGGTGATAGGTGCATGTCTAGTTTCATTCTTCTGAATAAGGATATCCAGTTTTCCCAGCACCACTTATTGAAGAGGCTGTCTTTTCCCCAATGTATGTTTTTGTTGCTTTTGTCAAATATAAGATGTCTTTAATCCTGAGGGGTAATTTCTGGGTTCTCTATTGTGCTCTACTGGTCTGGGTGTCTATTTTTATGCCAGTACCGTGCTGTTTTGGTTACTTTTGCTTTATAGTATAATTTGATATGAGGTAGTGTTATGCCTCCAGCTTTATTTTTTTTTTTTGCTCAGGATTGCTTTAGCTATTCGGGGTCTTTTGTTGTTCCAGACAAATGTTGAGATTGTTTTTTTCCATTTCTGTGAAGAATTTCGTTGGTATGTTGATGGGGATTGCATTGAATCTGTAGGTCATTTTGGGAGGTATAGACATTTTCCCAATGTTAATCCTCCTAATCCTAGAGTATGGAATGTCTTTCCATCTTTTTTTGTCTTTTGTAATTTCTTTTAGTAGTGGTTTGTAGTTCTCTTTGTAGAGATCTTGCACCTCCTTGGTTAAATTGATTCCTAGGTATTTTATTTTTTTCGTGACTGTTATAAATGGGCTTACTTTACTGACTTCTCTTTCTGTTAGCTCATTATTGGAGAATATAAAGGCAAATGATTTGGGGGCATTTATTTTGTAATCTACAATGTTTCTGAAATTATTAACCAGCTCTGGAGTGTTTTTATAGAGTTCTTAGTTTTTTCTATATATAGTATCATGTCATCTGCAAGTAGGGACAGTTTGACTTCATCTTTTCCAATCTGGATGCCCTTTATTTCTTTCTCTTGCCTGATTTCTCTGGCTATTACCTCCAGAACTATGTTAAATAGAAGTGGTAAGAGTGGAAATCCTTGTCTTGTTCTTGTTCTTAAGGGAAATACCTTCAGTTTTTCCCCATTCAGAATGATACCTGAGATGGGCTTGTCATAGATGGCTTTTATTGTGTTGAGATATTTTCCTTCTATACCCAATTTGTTGAGTATCTTTATCATAAAGGGATGTTGAATTTTGTCAAATGCTTTTTCAGTGTCTATTGAGAAAATCATATGTTTTTTGTCTTTGATTTTTTTGATGGGATATATCACATTATTGACTTCATATGTTGAACCATCCTTGCATCCCTGGGATGGATCCCATTTGATCATGGTGTATAATTTTTTTGATGTGTTGCTGTATTCTGATTGCTAATGTTTTGTTG
>NW_007738486.1:16988-17780 GCF_000696425.1 Galeopterus variegatus | reverse complement strand
ATGTTTTTTGTCTTTGATTTTTTTGATGGGATATATCACATTATTGACTTCATATGTTGAACCATCCTTGCATCCCTGGGATGGATCCCATTTGATCATGGTGTATAATTTTTTTGATGTGTTGCTGTATTCTGATTGCTAATGTTTTGTTGAGGATTTTTACATCTAGGTTCATCAAGGATATTGGCCTGTAATTTTCGTTTTTTGTTGTGTCTTTATCTGTTTTTGGTATCTGAGTTATGTGGCCTCATAGAATGAGTTTGGGAGAATGGCTACTGTTTCGATTTTTTGGAATAGTTTGAGGAGAATTGGTATTAATTCCTCTTTAAAGGTATGATAGAATTCAGCTGTAAAGCCATCTGGACCTGGGCTTTTCTTAGTTGGAAGATTGCTTATTACCACTTAATCTCTTTGCTTGTTGTTGGTGTGTTCGGGTTTTCTATCTCTTCTTGATTCAGTCTAGGTAGTTTGTGTGTGTCCAGAAACTCATCTATGTCTTCCAGGTTTTCATATTTGTTGTCATAAAGTTGTTTATAATAGTCTCTAATGATTCTTTGTATTTCTGTGGTATCAGTTGTAATGTCTCCCTTTTCATTTCTCATTTCTGTTATTTGGGTCTTCTCTCTCTCTCTCTCTCTCTCTCTCTCTCTCTCTCTCCCCCCTCCTAGCTAATGGTTTGTCTATTTTATATATCTTCTCCAAAAACAACTTTTTGTTTCATTGAACTTTCGTATCATTTTCTGGGGTCTCTATTTCATTGAGTTCTGCTCTGATCTTAATTATTTCTTTCTG
>NW_007738486.1:13548-16879 GCF_000696425.1 Galeopterus variegatus | reverse complement strand
TATCATTTTCTGGGGTCTCTATTTCATTGAGTTCTGCTCTGATCTTAATTATTTCTTTCTGTCTACTAACTTTAGGATTGGATTTTTCTTGTTTTTCAAGTTCTTTGAGGCATACTATTAGGTTGTTTATTTGAAGTCTTTCAATTTTTTTGATGTGTTTCTTTCAAGAAATTTGCTTCTTTGTACTGCTTTGGCAATGCCCCACAGATTTTGGTATGATGAATCTTTATTTTCATTAGTTTTAAGAAATTTATGGATTTCCTGTTTAATTTCTTCTTGGATGCATAGGTCATTCAGGAGCCCATTGTTTAGTTTCCATGTATTTGTATAGTTTCCAGTGTTTTGCTTGTTATTAATTTCTAGTTTTAGTCCATTATGGTCTGAAAAGATACTTGAGATTATTTCAATTTTTAAAAATTTGCTGAGACAAGATTTGTTACCTAATATGTGGTCTGTCCTGGAGAATGTTCCATGTGCTGATGAGAAGAAAGTGTATTTTTTAATTGTTGGTGAAATGTTCTGTATATATCTGCCAGATCCAGGTGGTCTAAGGTGTAGTTTAAATCCTGTGTATCTTTGTTGATTAGAAGATCTGTCCCATACTGAGAGAGGGGTGTTCAGGTCACCCACTATTAACATATTCAGGCCTATTTCTTTCTTTAGGTCTAAGAGTGTTTGCTTTATATATCTGGGTGTCCCAGTATTGGGTGCATTCATATTTATGATTTTTATGACTTCTAGCTGGATAGATCCTTTTATCATTATATAGTGGCCTTCTTAGTCTCTTAGGCTTTTGGTTTAAAGTCTATTTTACCCAATATAAGAGTAGCTACTCTTGTTCGGTTTTGGTTTCCTTTTGCATGGTATATCTTTTTCTATCCATTTGCTTTTAGTCTGTGTGTGTCTTTACAAGTGAAATGGGCCTCTTTAAAATAGCATATACTTGGGTCTAGCTTTTTAATACAATCAGTCTGTGTCTTTTGAATGGGGAGTTTAATCCATTCATATTTAGGGTGTTATTGATAGGTATTGTTTAATCCCTGTCATTTCATTGCTTTTTGCTTAGATGTTTTAAATGTCTTTTGATCATTAATTTCCCTTTTACTTCTCTTCTTCAGTATTTTTGGTAATTTGAGGTTATGATTTAAATTCTATGCAAGCAAGGGATACATTCAGAGCTACTTAAGGCAAAGTTTGTATCAATTCCTTTATTTCTCTGGCAAAGTCTTCAGTTCTCCTGTGTTAATAAGATGAGTGGGGAACCAGAGGCACCAAAAGTAAATGGTATTTATTTTTAGGCCTTTTAGAGCAGATATTCTCACTCTCAGGCCTGAGTTATCTCTTCCTCTGTCAACTAATTGTAGAGAATCCCCCATGAGCCCATAGGTACAGGCTGTGAGAGAGAAAGCAGTGTAGAAGGAATGGGCCCATGGGCACTTGAGGAACTTCCTCATTTTTTGTGCCTTTGGGGCCTACTCAGGCCCAGTCATGTATATACCACTTGTATTTGATGTTGGGGTCTTGTTGTGCATACCAACTTTATGGCTTGATGGGTCAGATAACACCTAGTTCATGATGAGCAGCTCAGGTCTCATGAGAACTTGGTCACCCGTGGTTAAGCATTCACTCTCTACTAAATCTCAGTAGCAGGCCAAGAACTGTTTCTCAAAGGAGTAGTTATCTACAGATTTTGGCAGGGCCTTCCTCCAAAATCCTAGATGCCTGCACTGCTTCACCTATATGGGCCTACGAATAACTCCAACAGCATTCCTATCTGTCAATGATACTTCAGCACAACTGGATCTGCTAGGTCATATTGTCCAAGAGCTTGCACATAGCCTGGACCTGTTGTAAAGCCTCTCTTGTTCTGAGGCCACTCAAAACTAGCAGCTTTTTAGATCACTCTGCAAATGCATCAAAGTAACACACTTTGAAATGAAGAAATATGAAGATGTTGAAGAATATGAAGAATATGTTGCCTCCAATAGAGGCTCACTAGGCATTATAACTCTTTCTTGGTTATAGGAGGAGCAGCCAGGATGTACCAACTTAGCTTTTACCTTAGAAGAGATATCTCAAAACCACTGGATTCCTAGAAATTTCACTGAGGTAGATAGTCTCTGAATTTGTCAGATTTACTTCTCAGCATCTGATATGGAAATGTCTCACCGATAGGTTTAGAGTAGTTGCTATTTCTTTCTCACTAGGTCCAATCAGCATAATGTCACTGATGTAATAGACAAATGTGATATCCTGTGGAAGGGAAAGGTAATAAAGATCCCTGAGAACTATATTATTACCTAGGACTAGAGAATTGATATAACCCTGAGACAGGATAATGCAGGTAGATTGCTGGGCTTGCTAGCTGAAAAACTGCTTCTAGTGTCTTTACTCACAGGTACCAAGAAAAATTCATTTGTCAGATCAATAGCTGCATGCCGGGTACCAGGGGATGTGTTAATTTGCTCAAGCAATGAAACCACATCTGTTCGGCAGCCGCAATTGGAGTCACCATCTGATTAAGCTTATGATAATTCACTGTCATTCTCCAAGATCCTTCTGTCTTCTGTACAGGCCAAATAGGCAAGTTGAATGAGGATGTGATGGGAATCACCACTCTTGCATCCTTCAGANGTCCAATCAGCATAATGTCACTGATGTAATAGACAAATGTGATATCCTGTGGAAGGGAAAGGTAATAAAGATCCCTGAGAACTATATTATTACCTAGGACTAGAGAGTTGATATAACCCCTGAGACAGGATAATGCAGGTAGATTGCTGGGCTTGTTAGCTGAAAAACTGCTTCTAGTGTCTTTACTCACAGGTACCAAGAAAAATTCATTTGTCAGATCAATAGCTGCATGCCAGGTACCAGGGGATGTGTTAATTTGCTCAAGCAATGAAACCACATCTGTTCAGCAGCCGCAATTGGAGTCACCATCTGATTAAGCTTATGATAATTCACTGTCATTCTCCAAGATCCATCTGTCTTCTGTATAGGCCAAATAGGCAAGTTGAATGAGGATGTGATGGGAATCACCACTCTTGCATCCTTCAGATCTTTGATGGTGGCACTAATCTCTGCAATCCCCCCAGCAATACAGGATTGCTTTTGGCTTACTATTTTCTTAGGCAGAGGCAATTCTAGTGGCTTCCACTTGGCTTTTCCCACCACAATAGCACTCACTCCACAGGTCAGGGAACCAGTGTGGGGATTCTGATAGAAGCTGAGTATCTGTACTTTTACTGTGCATTCTGGAACTTGGAAAATAACCAAAGGATAGGTTTGGGAGATACTGAGTGCAATGTGAGGCAGACCCGGGCTGAGA
>NW_007738486.1:12455-13210 GCF_000696425.1 Galeopterus variegatus | reverse complement strand
AATAACCAAAGGATAGGTTTGGGAGATACTGAGTGCAATGTGAGGCAGACCCGGGCTGAGATTCCATCGATCACTTGACTTCCATAAGCACCTACTCTGACTGGTAGACCACAATGATGTTTTGGGTTTCCTGGATTTGTGTCTGTTCAGAGCTAGTGTACAGTAGTCTCCAAATGTCTGATTATTTCCTTTTTTTTGTTTTTTTCTTGTTTTTGACTGGTAAGGGGATCGCAACCCTCGGCATGGTATGGTCTGCACCACGCTCAGCCAGTGAGCGCACTGGCCATGACTATATAGGCTACCAGCGCCACATTCTCCCGAGTGAGCCACGGGGCCGGCCCTGATTATTTCCTTTTTTCCACTGCACAGTTACCCTGGTTAAAGGCTATGGATCTTTTGGGGGGAAGGCTGAGAGAAAGAAAAAAGGTATAAATTTTGGGTAATGTACCTGGGTCCTTCCTCAAAGGGACCTTAGCTCTTCTTCATTCAAGGGGTTCTGAGTCTCTAAACTGGCTCAAGTCTGGGAATTTATTGGGGGCTGTGTCTCTGTTTTTATGATTCAGATTAAACTCTTGTTCACTTGACCTAGAACTTCTCTGCTTATGCAGATGAAATAAGAATTCAGTAGGCTTACTATTTCTCATTTATGTCTATTATTTCTAGGAACACCATAATTAGCTAACACCATATGTTGGTGTGAGTCAGACTATTCTGATTGCTGCTCTGACTCTGCTATTCATCGTGGTATCCATGCC
>NW_007738486.1:9233-11767 GCF_000696425.1 Galeopterus variegatus | reverse complement strand
GTGTGAGTCAGACTATTCTGATTGCTGCTCTGACTCTGCTATTCATCGTGGTATCCATGCCCACCTAGCCTTTGGCAGTTAAGTGCTGCCACTTGGTTTCTGCCACCTCTGGATCCAATTGCTCCCTTTGCATTTAGGTTTCCCAGTTCAGTTACTGCAGTTTCCCTGTAAGGTCTGGCAAATAGAGTAGAGCAATCACAGAACTCTTCAGCAATGTTAAGGTTGTCCTCACAAATTTATTTTTCACAGTATTGGTCAAAGGTATTTATTTTGGATCCTCCCAGTATGATCTTAAATGACAAATGCACTTTTCACATTTCAATCTCCCTAAGCCATTGAAGCCCTTCCTCTACGTTAAATCAAAGCAAGTTCAGCATATCTAATTTGCATACTGTGGGCCACCTTTTGGTCCATGTTTCAACCAGCCAGCCAAACAAACTGTTAAAACTTTTCCTAATTCTTCTAGCTGAAGTCCATATAAATATATCCATCCTGATCCAACTTTATGTTCTTTGCACTGTTATCCCGTTCCCTTAGTATCCATTCCCACACATATTCTCTTAATTTCTGTCTGTATAAATTAGAAAACTCAAGTAGTTCTTTCAAAGTGCAGTGCACCTCCTCACGGGTTATGCTTTGTACCTCACCTTTAGGAGCATGCTCAGACTTGAGTCTAGTGATAAGTCTAGAAGCAAAGAGGCATGGGGGCAGTGGGGTGGTCCTGAGGAAAATCAGTATTGTCTTGCATGACAACTGCAAGACAGTATTACAAGAATTCTTGCAAGAATGGCAATAATCAGTACTGTCTTGCATGGGAGGCCATTGCAATATCCTTAGGTAATGCAGTGTTATTCGCCTCTTTCACAGGTGGAAAGGTTGGTACCACTGTCACTGGAGGTAGGGAGACGGCTTCCACTGAAAAAGAAGATTCATCAGAATTTAAGGGCTCGATGTTATCAGGGTCTTCCCATACATCCTTATCCCAAATTACAGGATCCCATTCTTTCCCAATCAATGTCCTCACTTTAGCAGTAGACATCCTGTGAGTCTGGGAGTTCAACTTGCATTGTAGTTCAGCCAGTGGCACGATAAGATTCTGTGTTTGATTTTCAGCAATCTCAGCCCTGTGGCTATAGAAGATAGAAGATAAGACTAAAGAAGATAAGACACACTCAGGTAATTTTTATGGTACTTGAGTTGGGAATTTGAATCTCTGAGCTCATTCTTTTCTTTTACCACTTTGGTGACTTTAGAAGCAAGCAACCAACCTTATTATATTTGTTAGTTTTCCAAAAATGTTCAGAAGTGTCATATGTACAGTAACCAAGCTCCTTACTTCTTGTAAGTGGTTGATTAGGAGTTTCCATTACAGATGTTTTGTGTGTCTCTATTGCCAGATCATGTCATGGAGTATCAGTGCTCTCTTTATTACTGGAAATAGAATAATTAGCATCTTAAATCTAATGATACTAAAGAGCCAATTCCAGAAACCCCAGACCAATTTAGAAAATTTGTCCTTAAAATTCTGTCCCTCTAGAAACACTCTCAGTACCAAAATCTGTGTTAGGGTTCTCCAGAGAAATACAACCAATATTGTCTCACATAATTATGGATGCTGAGAATTCCCATGATCTGCTGTCTGCAAGATGGAACCCAAGAAAGCTGGTGGTGGAAATTCCAGTTTGATTCTGAAGGCCTGAGAACCAGGAATACCAATTGTGTAAGTCCCAGTCCAAGGGCAGGAGAAGACTGATGCCTCAACTCAAGCTGTCAGGCAGAGAAAGAGAGAATTCAACTTTCCTCCACCTTTTTCTTCTGTTTGGAGCCTCAATGGATAGGTTGGATGATGCTAACCCACACTGGGGAGGATAGTCTGTGTACTTTACTGAGTTACCAATTCAAATGCCAATCTTTTTCAGAAACACCCTCACAGTCACACCCAGAAATAATGTTTAACCAGAGATATGGGATCTCATTGCCCAGTAATGTTGATAAATAAAAATAACTGTCACAGTGGCCTTGAGAATATCTTGCAAGAATACCTGGTTCAAGTTATATAGATGTAATTGCAATGATATCTCCTTTTAGTCAGTGTAGAATTGCTTGCTTTAGCATGTGAAGGTCTTAGGGAATTTGATAGTTTTCACCTTTGTGAAGGATCCTTGATCTATCAAAGACACAGTAGGGATTCGTACTATAGATATTGAAACCTACTTCTAGAAGCTAATCGGAGATGTTTTATTGGATCATTGTGATAACTTAAATATTTAGGGGAATTAAGATCCTCTTTGGCTTTGTACTCATTTGTAATATATACCTGTCTCATTTCACAGATATATATTACAGCCAGAATTGAAAATAGATCAAAAAAGAAAATACTATATTATATTTTGGGTGAACACCAGTAAGCATCACTAAATGTAAACTGGAATTCACAGACAAGAGGGTCAGCAGTGTCCCATGTAATGGAGCACTTGGAAAAGAGTGCAACTTTATGCTGCATGGGTTTGGGTTCCAGAAGAGCGACTCCAACA
>NW_007738486.1:8092-9114 GCF_000696425.1 Galeopterus variegatus | reverse complement strand
CTTGGAAAAGAGTGCAACTTTATGCTGCATGGGTTTGGGTTCCAGAAGAGCGACTCCAACACCTACTGTTCTCTTTAAGCAGGGCAAATGTGAGACCACCCTTGCAAGGGGAAAATAACTGACCATTTGGACTTAGGTGCCAGCTATTTAGTTTAGTGCTAGAAAACCAGGTGCCCGGCACTTTGAGATCTTGGAGGCTACTAGTCCTTTTAGGAGTTGTGTTTAGAAAGAGAAGAGCACTTGTTCTCAGTGAATGAACTGCAAAGCAGTTCAGAGGAAGCTCTCAAGGTTATTTACCAGGCATTTTCATCCAATGTGAAGTTAGAGACAAGTAGAAATACAAGGTCAGAAAAAATTCATCTACAAATCTATTTAAAATGAATTGCTTTTGTTCAAAATAGTATTATTTATTTATGTTTAAGTTATTAAATGTCATATGTATTTCTTGATGTTATTTCTACTTAAAAATCTGGATGACTGGAACATAGTATTAGGACTTTAGGCATTAGCTGAGGCTAAAACAAAGTACTCTTGTGAAATGGAGTGAAGTTCACAGTAGAATTTTACTATCACTGGGGAAGTGGAGAAAAAAAAAATCAGGAAAGTGAGAATAAGCCTGGGGTTTGATTATTAAGCAATAAGAATCAAGTGTTTATCAAAAGTAGAGGGTTAAAAATAGTTCCAAAATGATGGTCAGGCATGTGTCCAGGGCTCATTCAGTAGCATTTACCTCACCAAACCCCCCAGTGAGACTACTGATATATTGCTTTCTTTGGACAGATTTGCCTCAGGAATAGTAATAGGCTGAGCTTGGAAGCATCAGGAGGATATAGGTAATTAGGACAGGTACAAGCTGAGAAAAATTAGAATGAATTGGAAGGTGAGACACAAAGGCAGGGAATATAGTTGGGGTGACTCTAATTGTCTTTGTCTGAGATGGCATGGTCTTGAACTGGCATAGCAGCAGTGAAAAGGAGCAACAATAAGATAAACCTAGCAATAATAAATAATAAATTACCTGT
>NW_007738486.1:5963-6885 GCF_000696425.1 Galeopterus variegatus | reverse complement strand
ACTTGATTTTAAGATGAGTCAATGTATTTTTGCCATCTTTTTTTAAACAAATCTACAAAGATATTTTTCGATGGACAATGTACAATAACCTTATTTCCTTTAGTTACTAAGTAGCAAAGCCAGAGTGGGTCTCACTTTTATCCTGTTGTTTTTACCTGTATTGGAAAACTTTGCTAAACCTGAGCTTGCAAGATGCTGGTAGGATCCACTTTAATTGGATCTATAAAAGTAATTCCCCAAAGAGTGTACCTCTGACCAGTTTACAGAAACCAATTCAGGGTTTACAGAGGGGAAAAAATAAAATGCTTAAAAACTATGAGGCTTCCTTTGCTCAGCTTAATGTTTACAATTTAAAGACAGGAATGAAACTTTAGTGGTTTGTTTGTATCACAATTTATTTATTTTTTCCTTAGGCCAACTGAAACTTATAATTCTATTTTATTTTATATAGTTTTCTCCAATAGTCCAAGACATTGTTAGTGCCATGAACAATAATATACCCACCAGAAATTCAAGAATTTCCTTAGCAATGATGAGCAGTGATAGAGCAATGAAATTGCCAGATAACTCAAAAAGATCTTTTTATTCATTAAAGAATCTCAACATTCCTAGACAATAATTTTTTAAAATCTGTTTTCTGTTTTGAGATTTGTGTGTGTGTGTGTAGTTGTTTTTGATGAACACTAACATAATTTGAATAGGCACAATATTGATCTGATATTGTCTATGATTCTACAACATTGTTAACTACTTTATTTTGGGTCTCTTCTGGTAACAATTCAGGTAGACAACTGAATAGTCAAAGGAGAAGCAACTGAAGAAAGAGAAGTAAATAGCCTCGATAATCCATACACTAATCAACCTCTTAATTTTTGAGTGTTGATTGGATTCACAGACCATGAAATAGAGTCCTGTAAAGTTT
>NW_007738486.1:0-5449 GCF_000696425.1 Galeopterus variegatus | reverse complement strand
TTTCCTGCAGCATTTTTATTAACCTGGAACAATGTAATTTTATTATTAGTTCTACTTTAATTGTATTTCTCTTTTTATGACTTTTTATAATAAGTTTATATATAAAATAAAGATTTGTATATACATATCAAATCAATTCTGGTGATGCTAAGGATTTTAAAAATTATCATTTGGGTCAAAACATGCTTGCTAGAAATTCTTTTTAAATTTATAACCTCTCATTTTAAATTTCTAACTTTTTACAAATAGCCATTTTGCTTGACATAGATTTTTTTTTAACTAAGAAATGACCCCTAGCTATTGAAAAATAGCATGTGTTTAACAAGATAAGTCTTTTCAAGGACACATTATTGTCATCAACACTCTTAAAAGGCAGCTTTTTCCTTGGATAATTCTAGTTATATATGATGTTTTTATTGTCCATCAAAGAAATAAAATTGTTTTTTTTCAATTCAGCTTTTAAGGTATTGTGCAGTATTTAGCACTGTTTGCTTTTATTTATATTCACTTAAATATATATTAGGACTGAATATAAGTGACCAGTGATATCAAACATGTAATACTATGGAATATGGGGCTTATCTTCTATACGATGCTTTGTTCTACAGGCAATTTTACAACTTTTCCCTTTATTTTTTTTCTTGGACATTCCTCATGCTATTTTCTCAGTCTGGAAATGTTCTCTCCAAGTTCATGTCCTTATCTCAATATTTTGAAAGTGCTGTCCCCTGAAATCCTAAGCTACATGCTAGATAGCCATATGGGGAAGAATTAGGGATCAGAGGCCATACACATCATGACTGCAAGCCATACAAAAGAAATTGAGTGAGGGAGAAGAAGACATACTTCAAATGGTGGGATGACATGGGTGGTCAGACACTGGATAAGCAGAAGTCACTAAACTAGACTAAAACCCCAGAAAGGAAAAAGGCAGAACACACAGTAGGTAGAACCAAGGCAAGATATGAGAGTCATTTCAGAATTCATGTCCAGCCTCCCTAGGCAGCTGAATGAAGTCCTGCTGAGTGAGTGCTGAGGTCTTTGTAATACCAAGGCTCTGCCAGACACTACCTCTTACGACTCCCATCTCAAATGTTTTCTCTTCAATAAAGTCTTTTCAGTATCTCCCAAGCTACAGTTTATATTTCCCTCAATACTTTATCAGTATTCCCATTGTATTTTCACTTTCTAATTAAATTCGGTCAATATTGAGCACGTGCAATATGTAGGCATTATGGCTAGAGATACAGTTATAAATAATTTTTCCTCTCCAGGGTATCTGACATAATCTTCTCTGTCGCTTTAGGCTTTATGTAAAAGGCAAGTTTCTTCAGGCTGCTTTTACTTTCTATCAGGCTGTAAACCTTGAGGGGAAGAATTACAAAGGCCAATTATCTCAGTAAAATGGGAAAAGGGAAAAGAGAAAATATATCTGACACTCTGAAAAATTTATTTGCCACTCTAAAATGGAAGACAGATATTAAACAAGTGACTACTATATAAATGAGAAAAATATTTCTAATTATAACAACCAATTTCACCTAGGATTTATTCCAAAAAGCAAAACTAAGCAAGCACAGTAACGTTTAGCTACATTTGTACCTATGACAGCATTACTTATTGAAGCAAAAAAAAAAAAAAAAGAAGTTAGTGCTCAGCAATGGGAAAGTGTTCAAATAAGAATGTTGCATGTGTATAAGTCTGTACTACTTAAGTACATAAGCATTAAAATGATGTTGATGTTGACATGAGATGTTCATAATATATTTTACATGCAAAAATAAATTATAAAGAGCATGAATGCTGAGATACTTTACAAGGTTTTGCAAGTGGTTATGAGAATTCAAGAGTTTACAGCTCTACTTTTTGTTCACTTGCATTTTTTTGTTTTTCTTTAAGTAATATGTATTTCCTTTTAACCATGAAAATAAAGCCAAAAGAAACTCTTCTGAATTAAAAAAAAAAATCCTAATAGTTTCCATCTATTATTGCTTTTTTACTTCATGTCAGTCACTTCCATAGGTGCTTTGCATGTATCATTTCTATTCTTCTCACCAATCCTGAGAAATAGGCATAGAGAGATGGAATTTTTCTTCCTGTTTATTTCCCTTCTTTTTCCTAAAATAGGGAGTATCAGATTAGCAGATGGAAGGGCCATGTTTTCTACTGGGCAGGATTGCCGTGTGGTACCAGGCTTCTCTCTCCACTGATTTGGAAATATGCAAGACAACAGCTGCACAAGCAACAGGACATAAAGTAATAAAGTTTGTGCCTGATCTGAGAATTTTTAGTACTATTTAAGTATATTTTTAAAACTCTTTGGGGTAATGAAATAGATTCTAAAAGTTTATGAGATACTTTTACATTTTTTTTCTTTGCAATTTCATGACAAATCTGTTCATGTGCCTTAAACATATTACTATTTAATCGTTCCCCTTAATAAACACTTTTAGCTAAAAAATAAAGAAATAAAAAAGAAAACGAATTGCAGTGAAGTGAAATATGACAACAAGCCTGTCATGATCAAGGAGCGAATAATTGATGATATTTAATATTTTACAAACACGACACTGTTTATAAGCATTACTTTTAAATGACATTACAGATAAAGCTAAGTAATCAACACTTAACTGGTAAGACACCAATTGAGTCATGGTAATTACAACCTGTATTAGTCAGGGTTCTCCAAAGAGACAGAATCGGTATGATATGTTATAAATATATGAGAGGTATTTATTAGAGGAATCAGCTCACGCGGTTGTGAAAAAAAGTCCCACAATAGGTCGTCTGCAAACTGGATGCTCGTAGTGTGGCTCAGTACAAGTCCAAAGGCCTCAAAACCAGGGAAGCTGATGGTGTCCTTGGTGTAATTCCTGGAACCCAAAAGGTGAAGAGTCTTGAGCTCTGATGTCCATGGACAGGAGAGAAGAGTGTCCCAGCTCCAGTGGATAGAGAGAGCTTCACCTTTTTCCTCTGTCTTTTGTTTTCTCTGGACCCCCAGTGGATTGCATGGTTCCCACCCTCACCAAGGGTGGGTCTTTCCCACCCAGTCCACTCAGGCTCTCATACTAATCTCTGCTAGAAACACTCTCACAGACACACCTAAAAAGATAGCTTTACCAGGTTTCCTAGCATTCCTTCATATAACCAAGTTGACACTTAGAATTAACCTTCACACAACCTATCCTGCAGAATGGATCCTTCTGTAGATCTTGGAGCTGAGAATTTTACTTCAGTTGGTTTTCAATAATATGTAAATAGATCACTTGATTCACAAGGCTTCTTTCCTAAGTCTTTTCAATCTTTAATACCTAAGGCTAAATTTGTAAAGTACTTTATTTTACAAAATAATATTTTATCATAATGCACAGCTTGATTTTGTCTACCCAGTGTCTATTTTTTGCTACCATTACCTTCTTCTTTGTACTTTGACCCTCTCCTACTCCATGAAAATCTGATAGAACTTCTGTTCACAAAAGTAATTGGGTTTTGCAGGGAGGCTGTAACATAATTGAGACCCAGTTGTGATTGGGATGAGCACATAGTCCAAGACAAGTGAATTAGAAGCATTTGATGAAATATATGTAAACACTGGAAAACCAAAGATAAGTTCATGATATTGTCCCAATCATGTCTTCTGCCAAAGAGAGGACTTTTATTTTTAGCAGAAGAGAATGAGGAAAGCACAGAGAAGCAAAGCTGGCAGATTCAGAGTACTGACAATGTCCAATGGCTTGAGTTCAGACACAGGCACCATCCCTTAACTTTCCCAATTATGTGACTTATTATTGTGGGTTTTTTTTTCCTTCTTAAGCTAATTTGAGTTTGGTTCATATCATTTGCAAACAAAATGTTAGCTGACCTCATGAAATAGGTACAGCATGTGTGAGTTTTGATTAGTAACACCCTACTTCAAAGAAAGCTCTAAGTAGACAGACAAATAGAATGACGCACTCTGTAGATGTAGTCATTCTCTTCCTTAGTCAGCCCAGGTTTTATTCAGTGGGTTCATTTACAAAATGGCAGTATGGAAGTGATACATGTGTTCAACAATATGGATTTCCCCTCAGCAACACTGACCTGGCTACTGCCACTGTGACTGTCTAGTTTTCCTAAAATGATGTTAAGAAAAAAAGCCCTGATATGAAATTATATTTCTAAGAGATCAGCCAGCTACGTGCTTATAGGTCAACTACATTGGCCTTTTTCCAATTTACAAAAGTAAACAATATGCAGTCTCCAAAATACTTAATTTGGATTTGGTTTTATTTTCCTGTCTGTGATGTTTTTGTTAGATCCATTACTCATGGGTTTACTGAATGTTCTAAATATGGTTGCAATACTCCACTCAAATCATCTCTCATTTTTGAACTCACTTCACACTGTAAGAAGCAACAAAATGGACCAATACCTGTGGATTCCCTAGCCTTTTCATATACCCCACTTTTAGTGGGGGTATCATTTAGAATTATTTTAGTAGTGAAAAAAAGAACTGAGCCAATACAGGATATATTAAAAGGATTGAAAATAAGGTTTGAAAATCAAACCTTGTGTAACGTTAAAGCACTACATGCAGCAGCAATTATAATTTAAAGTGAATTCAATCTGCGAGCAATAAGACACTCTCTCCTGATGTTATCTATAGGGACATTTATTAACAAATGCAGAATAAAACAATATTAAGCATGTAAAATGAAAAAATAAGAGTATAAAGCATACATCACCAAGCTGGGAAAGAAAAATCACTCTCCAAACTAGTATAAGTCATGCAGGTGCAGTTGGAATGTTG
The DNA here is from genome assembly GCF_000696425.1 of Galeopterus variegatus. NCBI lineage: Eukaryota > Metazoa > Chordata > Mammalia > Dermoptera > Cynocephalidae > Galeopterus > Galeopterus variegatus. The sequence goes on along the minus strand of NW_007738486.1, from coordinate 660 downwards.
CCACTTTTGTTTCCAACTGCTTTAAAAATCATGAAAGGTGAAGGTGACTTTGGAGTCTCACCTGTGGAGAGGATGCTCTGCCCAGGACCTTCCTAGTCAGACCCGAACTGCTGTTCTGGGATAACCCAACTGATAGATTAGTTTGGAGATTGTTGTTTCTTATCTGGCTTGGTGATGTATGCTTAATGCTCTTATCCTTTCATTCTATATGCTTGATATTGTTTTATTCTGTTATTTGTTAATAAATGTTCCTATATGACATCAAGAGAGAGTGTCTTATTGCTTGTGGATCGAACTCAGTTTAAATTATAAACCGTATGTTTATACACTGCAGCTGTATGTAATTCTTTAATGTTACACCTTGGGAAAGGCATGAACCAGAGCATCTCTGCTTATGTCTACAGCAGGTGCATAGTCATCAGATAATTCAGTTTTAACTAATTTCGGTTTCTGACTGTGTTTGTGTGTGTGTGTGTGCATGCGTGCGTGCGTGTGTTAACGAAGGCTAAAATTTCTGTTAAAGAGAATCTGGTTGGCTTAGTTTGGCTCATGTACTCACTGCTATGATCACGGCAGGGAGGGGTCTGTTGTCCGTGTTTGAAAAATACAAAATTAATTCTTTCAGTAGCTTGTTTTGCCTTTAGAACAGAACCTGCTTAT
>NW_007738485.1:42617-43681 GCF_000696425.1 Galeopterus variegatus | reverse complement strand
ATAGCATCACGTGGTTACTTACAGGGCGGTGTTATCTAATAGTGGTGGTAGAAGTATCTGTCCTATAGTGCTTACTCTCCTTGATAAATGACAATAACCTTGTTACATTAATAGGATTTTTTTTTATTTTTAGCTTTTTTTTTTTATTTTGTCAATATAGGATTATTAGTTAAGAATTAATTATAAATTAAAATTCTAGGGGTCTAGTTTCTTTTTGTTTTTTAAAGATGACCAGTAAGGGGATCTTAACTCTTGACTTGGTGTTGTCGGCACCACGCTCTCCCAAATGAGCAACCGGCCATCCCTACATCGGGATCCAAACACTTGGCCCTGGTGTTATCAGCACCACACTCACCCAAGTGAGCCATGGGCTGGGACTCTGGTTTCATTTTTAAAGTAATGTTTATTTTTTAAATTCATAAACTTAATTTTTTAGAGCAGTTTAGTGCAAATCCAGAACGATGTGGGGAGCAAGATACTAGAGAGACCGAAAGAGGAGGTTTGTGTTCAAGGCTGAAGCACTGTGGGACGAATGGTATTATACTGCTCACTGATAAACTGCCACATCTTCAGCCTGGATGCTGCAGATAGTCAGAATGAAATCTGTTCCAGACTAACTGCCCCTGAATCAATCAGGGACACTGGATGCCTGGGTGGATGCCCAGGAGATGAGCAGCTTAGGAGCCTATTCTGGTTTCAGCTGCTTCCAAACTAAGTAGTTCTTATTGACTGAGCTGGAGGAAAGATTTTTCCTGGACTTGTAGCTGATGGTGACCCTCTATCCTGCAGACACAGCCAGGGAGCCTGGAGACTGGGTCATCATGATATCCCCATGGGCACCTGCAATCAGGAATGGACGATAACTATACACACACACACACACACACACACACACACTTTATCATATACGCATTAAAATATGTCATTTAAAATGTGCTTTCTAATGGTATTAAATGTCGGTATGTAATTGAGTCCATGTTGTAAATAGACTGAAGGATTCCTATACAACCTGTAAGGAGATTGAAAGTTGCCACTCCATCCAACAACAAGTAAAAAGCTGAACA
>NW_007738485.1:37338-40587 GCF_000696425.1 Galeopterus variegatus | reverse complement strand
AGAGCTGCAATGAACATGGAAGTGCAGGTATCCCTTTGAGATGATTATGTCCATTCCTTTTGGTATATACCTAGAAGTAGGATGGTAGTTATATCTTCAGTTGTTTAAGACAACTCCATGCTATTCTTCATAGTGGTTGTACTAATTTACAGTCCTACCAACAGTGTAAAACTGTTCCCTTCTCTCCACATGCTCACCAGTGTTCCCTTCTCTCTACATGCTCACCAGCATTTGTTATTCTCTGTCTTTTTGATTATAGCCAGTCTAAGTGGGGTGAGATGATATCTCAATGTGGTTTTAATTTGCATCTCCTTGATGATTAGAGACGTTGAGAATCTTTTTCAGTGCCTATTGGCCATTTGTATGTCTTCCTTTGAAAAATGTCTATTCAGCTCCTTTGTCCATTTTGTAACCAAAACAGCATTGTACTGGCATAGAAAAAGACATTCAGACCAGTGAAACAGAATAGACAACCCAGAAATCAACCCACAGACTTGCAGCCAATTAGTATTTCACAATGGCAACAAAAACATACATTGGAGAAAAGGCATCCTCTTCAATCAGTGGGTGCTGAGAAAATTGGATATCCATATGCAGAAGAATGAAATTAGACCTACACCTCTCATGATACAACAAAGTCAACTCAAAATGGATTACAGACGTAAGTATAAGACCTGAAATTGTAAAACTACTAAGAGAAAATATAGGGGAAACCCTTCAGGAACTAGGACTGGGCACAGACTTTATGAAAAAAAGCCCAAATGCAGAAGAAACAAAAGAAAAAATAAATAAATGGGATTACATCAAAATAAAAGCTTCTGCACAGCAAAGGAAACAATCAACAGAGTGAAACAACAAACTATAGAATGGGAGAAAATATTTGCAAACTATACATCTGACAAGGGATTAACATCCAGAATATACAAAGAACTCAAGCAATTATACAGTAAAAAAACAAATAACCCAATTAAAAATATACAGTTTTGTTTACTACGGGTTGGTAATATAATTTGAAATTAGAAATTTTGATGCTCCAACTTAGTTCTTCTTTCCCAAGTTTGCTTTGGTAATTTGGGGACTTTTGTGTTTCCATACAAATTTTAGAATCATTTTTTCTATGTCTGTAAAAAAAACTGGCATTGGAATATTACCAGGATTGCATTGAAATTGTATTTTCCTTCTGGTAGTATAGACATATTAACAACACTAACTCTTCCAATCCATGTACACAGGATATATTTCTATTCATTTGTGTTTTATTTAATTACTCTTATCAATGTTTTATAGTTTTCAGTGCACAGATCTTTTACCTCCTTGTTTTGATGTTATTCTAAATGAGATTTTTTTTTCTCATTTTTTTTTAGGTAGGTCATTGGTGTAAAGAAACAGAACTGATTTTTATATGTTGGTTTGTATTCTGCAGCTTTACTGATATTTTTTTACTAGTTCTAACAATTGTTTGATGGAGTCTTTAAGGTTTTCTGGATAAGATTTATGTCTTCTGCAAGAGAGGTAATTTTACTTCTTCCTTTCGAACTTGAATGACTTGTATGTTTTCTTTAGTTTGATTGTCCTTGGTAGTACTTCCAGTACTTTTCTCAATAAAAGTTAGCAATAGTCAGCATCCTTGCCTTGTAAGAGATCTGAGTAAAACTTGCAGTGCCAGATATGTGGTCCAGTTCCTTTTCTCCTTAGGGAGAAGTTGGGAGCTGAAATTTATGTACCACTCACTCTGCACTAAACGGGGGAGAGGATCTATGGCAAATACCTGCACTCTTGTTTGGACTGCACACTCACAACCTGTTGTTTTGCTCTTCCACTTACAACCTGTTGTTTTGCTCTTTTGCATCCCAAGGGCACTTAGCAAATGATGAGTCCTGGCAGCTCTCTGAGACAGATGGGTCCGAAGGAGACTTGGTTCTATCTCTGGAGTGAGCCAGGAGAGGAGCTGTGGGAAGTGTCCAGATGCCCATTCAGGCTCCCAAAGGACTGTAAATTGCCTGTTTTGTTAGTTCAAACCTATAAAATTTTTATTTTTCATTTGGCAAAAAAATTGGCTTTTACATTATTTTGTACTGATCCAAATTCTATTGAATACAGCATATATTTTTATGATATCTAATTCCTCTATACATGGCTCTTTGTTTTTAAAATCCAGCTTTGGAATTGAAAAAACTCTCTCTCTCTCTTATTTTTTCCCCCAGTGTGCTGTGACTGAAACTGTTCAATGACATTGGCACAAGGTCTTTGATTTTGAAGAAATTTACCAAGTCTTTTCAGTAGCCAAAAACCAAAAATATGAATAGATTTTTTCTGCTACTCCCCTTGAGAACAGTAGCATAAAATCCTATGTCTGCCTCATGCGGAAGGGCAAAAAAAAAAACTGCAGTGGATAAGTGGAGGAGGTGAGAGACAGTGTCAGAATGAAACCAAATATTTACCTGGTGCATGTATACTTGCACCAGGTTTAATATGAATAATTATATAAAACCAAGAAAAATGTTAGCTTTGTGTTGCCAGGTATCAGCCACAAGTATGTGCTTGTTAGGCTGAGTGAAATTAATTGATCAAGGTACACAGGGCAGGGAAAATTAACATGAGATTTTACTCTGCTCTACCTTTCATTTCTGGTTATTAGAACTTTCTTCATTCTGCTGTTGGTTTTGCCAGGCCGTGGCTATTGTGGCTAAGGGTTTTACTGTAGCGACTGGGGTATAGCCAAGGTACTCATGGTCCAGAGCCCTCTACTGTAAACCATACACATGACTTGTCCAACATCTTCCTCTTACATAGACTCAGAGAATCTGCTACATTGCATCAGATTTGCAACACATTTGGGCATCTGGGCCACTTCAAGAAGAGAGGTTTGTGTTCAGGGCTGTACCACTGTGGAGTATTTTTTGCACCTTGCATGCAGTAATAAATTCAAACGTCCTCAGCCTCCACCCTGCTGATTTTCAGTGTGAAATCTGCCCCTCCCACACTGCCAATGAACCTGTCTGGGACCCCTGAGGTTCAGTTGGAAACTCCATAGATAAGGAGTTGTAGATCGGCCTGGCTTCTTCAGGTACCAATTCAAATATGTATATCCATTACTATGTAGAAGGCTCTGACTAGACCTGCAGACATAGAGGCCAGCTCTCCAGAGGTGACTGGAAGGGAGAGTGGTGTCTGAGTCATCACAGTATCCCCAGTGGATAAAATAATGAGAGATGTGCAAGGTTATGTATAAAAATTATGAGACTTTTC
>NW_007738485.1:35280-35598 GCF_000696425.1 Galeopterus variegatus | reverse complement strand
AGATCCAGGTGGGGAGCAGAACTCGGTGAGCCTCTAATCATGACCAGAGTCAGCCAAGTGAGGAAGGACATATACGGGTGGGTTATATTGTAGTTTTTGGTCTGTTGCCAGAGCTGTTGGCTTTGGGTGAATACAACTGGAAGCCATATGTGATTTGTAGGACCTGAGAAGACAGTGTTGGAGGTGGAAATGTTCATGTTGGTTATCCTGGAGGCAGACTTACAGGGAAGAGAGTGTGATACTGTTACACATCCTATAGCTTTTAATCTATACACTTTTTTCAGCCCAAACACCCCAAACCCACACTGCTTTGGACAA
>NW_007738485.1:31830-34264 GCF_000696425.1 Galeopterus variegatus | reverse complement strand
AATTTTTAAAAACTCTATTTTGACCAGAACAGCTGAAGTACATGGCAGAGCACCAGAGGAGTGATGCAATCCTTATGGAGCACAGAAGACAGGGATAACACCATAGAGCAGACCAAGGTACAGACTCTGACTTGCCACAATGACAAGCTCAGAGTCAGACACAGAGAAGGTAAGCTGGAAAAACCCCAGCTCTTTCCACTGCTTCCACAAATACCAGCAAGCCCTGACACAGAAGAGTCCCCCAGTCCTCACANCATCTTGCTGCGCTCACCCATCTGAAGCACTCAGGCCCCATCTCCAGAGGAGCCCTATTAACAGAGCTCTGAGCAGTCAGGCTACTGGCTGAGGAGCCTATGCAAAGCATCAGAGAGTATGAAAGCAAAAGCACCTGTGTAGTGAATTGTGGAGGAAAGCAATGGGAAAAGGAGACAAAAATATCATTACCCTAGGAAATGAGATCTTATTCCTACAAAAAGACCAGAAACCAACTTAAGACTATAATTCTTAAAGTTCAACAGTAGCTACAAATGTCAAATATCAAACCAGCTGCAGTCAACTTGAAAATGTCAACTAATTTTGTAATAGAATACTTGTGTATGTGGACATATAGTTTCAATATTTAATTGAAACATATAAATATGATGTCAGTACATGGGAATGTGTTCATGTTACTGCATAAAAACAGGACATAGTGCGCAAATTTATATATCTCTCAATATATCTTCTGAATTTTAAATATGTATTTTAAGTTTCTCTTAGACAATACAAAGGCAGCTCAGTACATCCCAACCAAACTCCTGGTATTTCCCTCATCACAAACACTAACTCAGAAAATGAGTTACTGGATACTTATGAATCAACCTTGTTGCTGCTTTTTAGTTCAGCCAGTTTCTTTTATAACATCTAAAGTCCTCCAAGATCCCTCTGTGAACAGGCATAAGGTGTCACAGCTCCTCCTGAGGATAACAGGTGAAATAGCTTCAGTTCTCAGGCTCTATAGAGCAGCTCTTTATTTATGTATACACACAATCAAAAATATTTATAGAATAACACACATAATAGTATTTAGACATAGGGCCACAAGTTATGAGCAAATCAAGGAAATCTCTGATCTCACAGAGCTTTTATTTGTGGGAGGGGTAGGGGAGGGGACAGAAAACAAATAATATTTCTGCTGTCATTCCTACCCTGCTCCCTCTGAGATTCCCTCAAATTCCCCCAGTGGTCTTGACCTGCTTAATAAATGGCTTCAAGTGGTATATACGTTACAGTTCTACCTCATTACCACCCTGTTTTGTCTGCTCTTGCATCAAGTTGCATGTATATGTGCATACATTCTTACAAATACTAACTTAATTTAAATTTCTACTTCCTAGCATTGATTATTTTCCTGCTTCAATGCAACAAAACTTCTTCATATCATCAGAGATCCCTCAAAAATCTGACATAGTCATGAATGACAAGCCAACAGAACAGGCTATGTGATAGGAATTGGCCGGGGGTAGATGGCTCCACCTAAAATGCAGAGGACGGGAGTGCCCTTCTTGAGGAGGGGACACTTGAATTCGTGCCTGAAAAAAGAATGCACACTCAGGGAAGAGGCTTTCAGAAAATACACAAGGTCTGTGTATTAGTCATGGTTCTCCAGAGAGACAGAAACAGTGGGATATTTATATAAATATATGAGAGGGGGGTTATTAGGGAAATTTTTCTCACGATTATGAAGGATAAAAAATGCCATGATAGGATGTCTCCAGTTGGATGCCAGTAGCATGGCTCAGTCCAAGTCAAAAAACCTCAGAACAGAGAAACTGATTGTATAATTCTCAATCCGAAGCCAAAGTCGTGAGATCCTGGAGGTACCACTAGAGTAAGTCTTGAAACCCAAAGGCTGAAGGGTCTTGTGTTCTGATGTCTACAGACAGGAGAGAAGAGTATATCTCAGCTCCAGGGAATGGAGAGAGATATTCACCTTTTCCTCTGTTTTTGTTCTCTCTGGGCCCCTGGCAGACTGGATGGTGCCTGCCCATTTTGAGGGCAGATCTTTCCCACCCCAATCACTCAGGCTTATATGCTAATCTCTTCTGAAAACACCCTCACAGACACACCCCAAAATAATGCTTTACCAGGTTTCTAGCTACTCCATAATCTACTCAAGTTGACATCTAAAATTAATATTCACAATGTGAAAAGGATGTAATATGGGGAAGAATCTCTGATGCTGGCTTTGGAGATGGAAGGAACAACATGGGATAAAAGATGAGAGTGGCCTTCAGTAGCTGTGAATTAACAGCCAGCAGAAAAGACCTTATCCACGCATCTCCAAGAAACTGATTCTGCCACAATCACATGAGCTTAGATGATACTTAGCTACAGAAAGAAACTCATCCTGACTCTTCAATTTTAGCTTCATAAGACTCTGAGCAGAAAACCC
>NW_007738485.1:26974-30188 GCF_000696425.1 Galeopterus variegatus | reverse complement strand
GTGGTGCCCACACTCACCTGGCAAAACAACCAGCCCAGAATCTCCAGCCGAGCAAAACAGTGCCAGTGTTGGCAAAAACTCTGCATACATCATTGAGGATGATTAAAAAGAAACTTCACACTAGAGTCTACCCAGAACCAAAACCAATGCAATACATCCAACAGATGCCCTTGGACCCACCTACAAGAAAACGTTATTTCTGTATATTCCACTCCATAAAATTGCAAAAAGCAACTTCTCAATTAGATGCACATATATCAATTCAGGGACACAAGAAATGTGAGAAAGCAAAGAAACCTGATGACCCCAAAGGAACACAAAAATTCTCCATTAACAGCTGCCAAAGAAAAGGACAGTTATGAAACACATGTAAAGAAATTTCAAATAATTATCTTAAGGGTACTCAATGAGATACAAGAGCACACAGACAAACAGTTCAATGAAATCAGAAAATCAATTCATGATCAGAAGGAGAAATGTAACAAAAAGATAGACATCATAAAAAAGAATCAAACAGAAATTTTGGAGCTGAAAGATCCAATGAATGAAATAAAAATATATAATTGAAAGCTTCAACAACAGACTATATCAAGCAGAAGAGAGAATTTCTGAACTTGCAGACAGATCTTTTGAAATAGCCAAGTTAGAGGGAAAAATATAAAAAGAACAAAAGGTAATGAAGAAAGCCTATGTAACTTATGGGACACCACTGAGCAAACAAATATTGAAATAAGTATTCCAGAAGAAGAGATAAAGAAAGCATGGAAACTTTCTTTAATGATATAATAGCTAAAAACTTCCCAAGTACTGGGAGAGATATGGACATTCAGATTCAGAAAGCGGAGAGGCCACCAATTAGACTCAACCTGAAAAGATCCTCTTCAAGGCACATCATAATCAAACTGTCAAAAGTCAAAGACTAAAAAGAGAATTCTCAAAGCTGCAAAGGAAAGTGTCAAGTTGCAAATAAGGGAATCTCCATTAGACTCCCAACAGATTGCTCAACAGAAACTTAAAGGCGAGGAAAGAATGGAATGATATATTCAAAGTGCTGGGAAAAAAATTGTCAGCCAAGAATACTTTATCCAGCAAAGTTATCCTTGAGAAAGAGAGAAAAAAAAACCCTTCCCAGACAAACAGAATCTGTTGGAAATCATCACTACTAGACCTTCTTTACGAGAAATGCTCAAGGGAGTGCAACAACTGGAAATGAAAAGACAATAATTACTATCATGAAAAGATTAAAAAGTACAAAACTGAACAGATATGATAAATTCATAATTCAAACTCAGAATATTTCTATGAAATAATGGTGCTATATTAATCCTTCAGTCCTCTAGTGTAAAGCTTTAAAGTCAAAATGATCAAAAAAACAATAGTTGCAACTAAAGGCTAAGGAATATACAATAGATATAAACTTAAATTAAGGCAGCAAAAATATAAATTGTGAGGACAGGTAAAGTCTAGAGTATTTTTAAGTGATCAAAGTTAATTTGCAATCAGCTTATGATAGCTTATTATAACTTCAAGACACTTTACATTAATCCCAAATTAACCCCCCAGAAAGAAATTATAGCACATACACAAATAAGAAAGAGAGAAAACAGAGCTAAGTTCCACAGAAAACAACCAATCCACAGAGGTAAATAAAAAGAGAAAAATTTAAGTGCCTACAAAATGACCAGAACACAATTAATAAAATTGAAAGAATATGTTCTTACATATCGGTAGTAATCTTGAATGCAAATGGACTAAACTGTTCAATTAAAAGACATAGAGTGGCTGAATGGATTTAAAAAACAACACCCAACAATATGCTGCCTATAAGAGACTCACCTAATTATTAAAGATAAACGTAGACGGAAGGTGATGGGCTAGAAAAAAATATGTAATGCAATGGAAACCAAAATCAAGCAGGAGTAACTATACTTCTATCAGATAAAATATATTTTAAACCAAAAGCTGTAAAAAAGAGACAAAGAATGTCATTATATAATGATAAAGGATCGATTCAACAAGAGAGTATAGCAATTATTAGCATATATGCACCCAGCACTGGAATAGATATATAAAGCAAACACTATTAAACCTAAAAGGAGAGGTACGTTGTAATTCCGTTATAGAAGGCGACTTCATATCCCACCTTCAACAATGGACAGTTCATCTAGACATAAAATAAACTAAGAAATACGTGACTTAAACTAAACCACAGGCCAAAGGAATTTTACAGAAATTTACAGAACATTTCATCCAACAGCAGCAGAATACAAATTTTATTTTTCAGCTGCACATGAAATATTCTCGAGGATAGATCCTATATTAGGTCTCAAATCAAGTGTACACAAATTTTAAAAGATAGAAATTATATTAAGTATTTTTCTGGCTACAATGGTATAATACTAGAAATTAACAACAAGAAAACCTTCAGACACTGTATAAGTACATGGAAATTAAACAATATGCTCCTAAACAACAAATGGGTTAATAAAAAAATTAGACGGGAAATTAGAAAATTCCTTGAGACAAACAAGATTGGAGACCCATCACACCAAAACCAATGGGACACAGAAAAGCAGTTCTAAGAGGAAAGTTTATAGCCATAAGTGCAAATATCAAAAGAAGAAAGCTTTCTAACAAACAACCAAACATTGCACCTAAAGTGACTAGAAAAACAACAATAAATTAAGCCCAAAATTGGCAGAAGGAAAGAAATAATTAAGCTCAGAGCAGAAACAAAATACAAGCTAAAAAATCAGTTGAAAACGTCAACAAACAAAGAGTTGGTTTTTTGAGAAGATAAGCAAAACTGACAAACCTTTAGCCAGACTAACCAAGAAAAAAGGGAGAAGATTCAAATAAACAAAATCAGAAATAAAAACAGAAGCACTACAACTGATGTCACAGAAATACAAAGGATCATAAGAGTCTATCATGAACTATATTCTAACAAATTTGATAATACAGAATAAATGTAAAAATTCTTGGACAAATACAATCTACAAAGATTAAATTATGAAGAAATAGGAAATAAGAACAGACTAATAACAAGGGAGAAAACTGAATTAGAAATAAAAAGTTTACCATTAAAGAAAAGTTCACGACCTGATGCCTTCACTGATGAAATCCACCAAACATTTAAACAAGAACTAATACGAATTATCTTCAGATAATTCCAGAAAATTGAGGAGAAGGCAATACTTTGCAACTTATTTTA
>NW_007738485.1:23721-26627 GCF_000696425.1 Galeopterus variegatus | reverse complement strand
ATTCCTAAACCAGATAAGGACACAACAGCAAGGGAACATTCTAGGCCAATATCCTTGATCGACATACATGTGAAAATTCTCAACATGACACTAACAAACTGACTCCAAGAGCACATCAATAAGAACATTCACTGTGATTGAGTAGGCTTTATACCAGGGATGCAAAAATGGTTGAACATGCAAATCAATAAATGTGATACATCACATTAACAGAAATAAAGACAAAAACCATATGATCACTTCAGTTAAAGGAGAAAAGCATTTAACAAAATTCAACATTCCTTCATAATAAAAACTCTTAACAAACTAGGTATTGAATGTATATACCACAATACAGTAAAAGCCATATATGACAAATCCATAGCTAACTGCATACTGAATGGGGAAAAGCTGAAACCTTTCCCCCTTAGATCAGGAACAAAACAAGGATGCCCACTCTCACCACTTCTACATGACATATTACTGGAAGTCCTTGTCAGAGTAATTAGATGAGAGAAAGGTATAAAAGACATCTAAATTGGATACAAGTAAGTCAAACCATCCCTGATTGCAGATGACATGTTCTTTTATATAGAAAACCCTAAAGACTCCACCAAAAAACCATTAGAACTAATGAACAAATTCAATAAAGTTACAGAATACAAAACCAACATACAAAAGTCAGTCGAATTTTTATAAACAAATAGCAAACTAAAAAAAAAGAAACCAAAAATACGATTCCTTCTATGATAACTACAAAAACATTAAGTACCTAGAATAAACTTAACCAAGGAAGTGAAAGACCTCTACAATAAAAACTATAAAACATTAAGAAAGAAATTGAAGAGGACATATAAACAGAAAGATATTCCATGCTCACGGATTGGAAGAATTAATATAGTTAAAATAGTTATTCTACCCAAAATAATCTACAGATTTAATGCAATCTGTACTGAAATACCAATAACAATCTTCACAGAAATAGGAAAAACAATCCTAAAATTCATATGGAATCAGAAAAGACCCCAAACAGCCAAAAGAATCCTGAAAAAAATGAACAAAGCTAGAGGGATCATACTATCTGGCATCATATTATATTACAAATCTATGTTAACAAAAACTGCATGGTGCTAACATAAAAACAGACCATAAAAATAGACCGGTGGGACAGAAGAGAGAGCCCAGAAATAAATTCACATACCTACAGCCAACCTTTGATGAAGGTGCCAAGTATACACACTGGGGAAAAGACAGTCTCTTCAGTAAATATGCTGGAAAAACTGGATATCCATATACAGAAGAATGAAACTAGACCCCTACCTTTCACCATATATAGAAATCAACTCAAAATGGATTAAATATTTACATGTAAAACCTGAAAAAAATGAAACTCCTAGAAGAAAACATAGGGGAAATGATCCATGATAAAGGGCTGGGCAAGGATTTTTTAAATAAAACTTCAAAGCACAAGCAACTAAAGCAAACATAGGCAAGTGGAATCACATCAAACTAGAAAGCTTTTGCACATCAAAGGAAACTGTTAGCAGAGTGAAAAGACAACCCACAGAATGGGAGAAAGTATTTGCAAACTCTATACCTGGCAAGGTGTTAATATCAAGAATATATATGGAATTGAAACAACTCAAAAATAAATAAATAAATAACCCAACTGAGAAATGGGTAAAGGATCTTAATAGACATTTTGCAAAAGAAGACATGCAAAAGGCCAACATGCATCTGAAAAAATGCTCAACATCACTAATCATCAAGGAAATGCCAATCAAAGCCACAATGAGATACCATCTCAGTCCAGTTATAATGGCTATTATCAAAAAGACAAAAGAAAACATGTGTTGGCAAGGAAGTGGCAGAAAGGGAAGATGTGCACACTGTTGGGGGCAGTGTAAACTAGTCCAGCCATTATGGAAAATAGTATGAAGGTTCCTCAAAAAATTAAAAATAGAATGACCATTTGATTCAGCAATCCCACTACTGGGTATATACCCAAAGGAAATGAATTCAGTATGTCAAAGAGATATCTGCACTCCCGTGTTTATTGCAGCACAATTTACAATAACCAAGAGATGGAATCAACATAAGTGTCCAATAACAGATCAATGGATTTTTTTAATGTGGTTTATATACATCCAGCCATAAGTAAAAGAAAGAAATCATGTCATCTGTGACAACAGAGAACTTGGAGGGCATTATATTAAGTGACATAAGCCAGGCACAGAAGGACAAATGCTACATGACCTCACTCACATGTGTAATATACGGGGGGGAAAAGATATTATAGAGGTAGAGAAAAGAACAGTAGTTACCAGAGACTGGGGATGGGGTGGGAATAGCAAAATAAGGAGAGGCTGGCCAACGGGTACAAAAATCACAATTGGAAGGAATAAGGTCTGATGTTCTATTGCACGGTTGGGCGACTATGGATAACAGTTAAGTTTTGTATATTATATAGAAGCTAGAGGAGAGGCTTCTGAATGTTTTTGCCACAAAGAAATGATAAATGCATGAGGTCATTGATATATTAACTACCCTGTCCTGATCATTATACACCCTACATATGTATCAAAATATCAGATTGTAGCCCATAAGTGTGTACAATTACAATGTGTAAGTCAAAACAAAAGAAAACAAAAATATATAAGTAGGGACAGATTAGTTTTGAACAAGGTCATAGTCTGTCCCTTCTGTCTTCATGGTCAAGTTCTCTGAAAGCTGAATGAACTCTGAGCAAGGTGCTCTATAAGAGATGGGAATTAGCTGAGGACATCCCAAATAAACCTGAACCTGCACATTTGATTAAGGAACCAGACATTCCAGATGCCTAATATGGGTATTTCCTTTCATGGGGGATATCACAAGACTGTTCAAATTGTTGTCTTTTCTGAAGGAGAGTATTTTTTCTTCCATTT
>NW_007738485.1:21004-22721 GCF_000696425.1 Galeopterus variegatus | reverse complement strand
CCCACTGTATCCCCATTCCCCAAAGTAGGTGCTGTTACTAATTTAAATGAATATATAACTGGTATTAGTCAGCAAATTGTTTCCACAGGGGCACAAAGTTTCTCCTATCCCAACACTGAATGTTATTAATTAAGGTGAGATTTGAAGACTGGGAGGTAAAACACAAAATCACATCCATCATTTATGGAATGGTGGTTTTCCATGTTGCTGTTTGGGAAGCAGACTTCAGAGGAAGATATGACTCTAGAAGAAGTGCCAGAGAGTTTCTCTGCCCCTTCTGTCAGTGGCTTTGAGATGGAGGAAGTGGCCACTGACCAACGAATGCTGGAGACGTCTATAAGCTGGAAATGGCAAGAAACAGATTCTCTCCTAGGCCTCCAAATGAAAATACAGCCCTGCCTACATCATGATTTTAGCCCAGTGAGAACTGTGTTGGACTTCTGAGCTTCAGGACTACAAAATGATAAATTTCTAATATTTAAGGCACAGAGTTTGTGGTAAGTTCCTACAGCAGACCTAGAAGACTAACAGAAGCCTTTATAGCATTTTCCTATGGGGACCTTCCACAGTGAGGAAACTAAGAGCCACCGCACCCCTCAGTTTTCTGCTGAGCTGTACAAACCTTCCCATAAATAAGTCAGGACACACAGTCTCTCAGGCAGAGAGAGGACGTGTGAAGGTCCAGGGCTGTGTGGGGAGGAAGCAAAGGCTGAGAGTCCTGAGAGGAGGTGGCAGGATAGCTATAATGCTGCTGACAGTAATAAACTGTCATGTGTTCAGCCTGGAGGCTGCTGATGGTGAGCGTGAAATCGGTCCTAGACCCACTGCCACTGAATCTATCAGGAACCCCAGATACCCGGGTGAATGCCCAGGTGATGAGGAGCTTAGGAGCCTATACTGGTTCCTGCTGGTGCCAGGCTAAGTAGTTCTTCTTGTCAGAGCTGGATTAGAGACTCTGGCTGGACTCGCAACAGATGGTGACCCTCTGTCCTTCAGACACAGCCAGGGATCCTGGATACTGGGTCATCATGATGTCCCCACAGGCACCTGCAATCAGAATGGACAGTGACCACATATTGCATCACTAAGATATTAAAATGTATGTCTAAAAATGTAGCTTTGGTTATTTATCATACATAATTAGACTATATTAGGTAAAATAGTTTATTTATTTTGCATTTTAAAATTATTTTCTAGTTTTGTAAGGATATTACTCATCTAAACATCTCACCTGATACCCAGACTGCCAGGAAGATGAGGAGTTAGGGCCGTGGCACCATCTCGCTGTGTTCACCCATCTGATGGACTCTGGCCTCTAAGACAGCTCTACGCAGTCAGCCTAGTGTCTGAGGAGCTTGTGCAAAGCATGAGAGAGCAAGAAAGCAAAAGTACCTGTGCACGAAATGTGGAGACAAACACTGGAAAGAGGAGACAAACATATCATTACCCCAGGAAATGAGACTAGATGCCTACAAAACGATCACAAAACAAGTTAAGTGTATATTGTCAATGAAATTCAGCATAATTTCCAACTGAAAAATG
This sequence comes from Galeopterus variegatus, assembly GCF_000696425.1. Classification (NCBI taxonomy): domain Eukaryota; kingdom Metazoa; phylum Chordata; class Mammalia; order Dermoptera; family Cynocephalidae; genus Galeopterus; species Galeopterus variegatus. The sequence continues at coordinate 21,179 of NW_007738485.1, read as the reverse complement.
TTTTTATGTCAATTGTACTCTTTCAAATCAGCTGCAGTCAGCTTGAAAACATACATTACTTTTGCATTAGAATCTATCTGTTTGGGGCTGGCCTGGTGGCGCACTGCTACAGTGCGCGGCTTGGGACCGCGGCGGCACTCCCACCGAGGGTTTGGATCCCACATACAGACCGGTT
>NW_007738485.1:19351-20230 GCF_000696425.1 Galeopterus variegatus | reverse complement strand
ATGAAATAGGACCTCTACCATTTCCCTCAGCACAAACACTATCTCAGGAAATGAGTCACTACATACTTATGAATCACCCACATTGATGCTCTTTAAAACCACTTTCTCAAATAACATCAAGTCCTCCCAAATCCCTCTGCCTCTCACAGATCTAAGGTGTCACAGCTCCTCCTGGGGGTAAGAGGTGAAACAGCATCTGCTCCCAAGCTCTCTTAGAGCAGTTCTTCATTTAATCCAAAACCAAATAAAAATATTTGTAGAATTAAACAAATGACAGAATCATTACTTACACAACAGCACACAAAATAATAATATCAGTATCAGAACTCTCCTAGGCATAGGGCATTTTGGACAAATCATACAGAACCCTTGGCTTCATAGAGCTCTCAATTAACAGGAGGAACAGATAACAAACAAATAATATTTCTGCAGCCACCCCGAGCCTGCTCCCTCTGAGATTCCTCTCCTGGAGCAATGCCATTACTCAGGGCACGTGGGGCAAAGGGCGTCCAGGTCCGCTTAGTGTATCCTCGTCCTCAGCATGGACAGAGTCAGAGGAAGAGGGACAAGTCAGTGCAGTTGAATATTTGTGTTTCCCAGAAAAATAAAATCAGTTGTTGTCTTATTAACCGCCAGATGCCCAAATCATCTTATGAGTGAGTATAGTGGTCTTTCAATTCATCGTGTCGCTGTAGCACAAATCCACCCAAAACAGTACAGTGGCAAGAATCAATGATCTAAAACTATGTATGAAAATGAACTGGACCTAGTTTTAACAGAGCATCTTTTACTGTGCCTGATATTTATTTTTAGTGAAAATCACTTTTTTTCTGCTTTACTCTTCTCCATTTTTTCTTAAAGAATGAAGTTGTTCTGGGC
>NW_007738485.1:18676-18976 GCF_000696425.1 Galeopterus variegatus | reverse complement strand
CTACACAACAGAAGGCATATGAGGCACAATCAACACAAATGGCCCCAGGACTGCTGTGCAGGGACTGGTCTTCTCGCCCTGTGTTCTACGGGCACAGGTTCTCTGTCTTTTCTGCCTCTGCTTGAGGGCTGGGGGACACCTTGGCCTTGTTACGCTAACAGCAGGGTTGGTTTTGTTTTCATCCCCATAACCCTTTCTTCTCTATTGTCTCTGCAACTAACAACAATTTCTCAGGTGATATGGTCCGGGTCTTCATTCCACTTTTATAAAACTAATGCTAGTTGCCCTGAGAGAGCCAGT
>NW_007738485.1:14962-17753 GCF_000696425.1 Galeopterus variegatus | reverse complement strand
TTATAGTAAGGTAATTGAGTCTGGCAGCACTAGTCAGGTGCTTCATTATGTTGAGCTGTAGAATATAAAGCCAAATGCCAGTGAGTAGGGAAAATATGGAGATCCCAAACCAAGAATTAGGTACAGCCTGCTAGTTCACTGGTTTTAAAGGGACCTATTACTTTTGGTCTTTGGACAATAATGTATGTGTGAGTGACACCACATTTGAGGAAATCTGGTATCATCGTTGCATATCTGCAGTAAATTGCTTGGTTCTGTAATGGTATTAAGGATAGATCAGAGCCATTCCAAAATGCTAGACATACATTTAGCATGCTCTTGAGAGCTGATTTTGGTTTTTAAAAACTTTTGAAAAGATTTTACACTAACAGAAATGTAACAACAATACAAAGTACTTATTTACAACTGGAACCATTTGAGAGTAAGTTGAAAGCCTTCTAACCCCATCCTTTAAGAATTTACTATGTATTTTCTACAAACAATTTGCTGCGACATAACCCCAAACAACCATGAAATCAGAAAATCAGCATTAACGCATCACCCCATCTAGGTGTCACATCTATTTAAATTTTGTCAATTGTCCCATTAATGTCTTTTATAACAAAATGATCCAGTCCAGATGCACTTGTTGCCGTTTTTGGCCCATGACTCTTTAGTCTCCTCCAGTCAGGAATGGGTCTTCATTCTTTCCTTTAATTTAATGATCTTGTCACTTTTGAATGTTACACAACGGATATATTGCAGAATTTCCCGCATTTCGGACGTGTTTGGTTTTTTTCTTAAGGTTAAATTCAGCTAATGCATTTAAGCTTAAGTGGATGTATTTCTTAGTTTGCTAGGAGTGGATGGTTTAAACATCAGAATTTATTTTCTCACAGTTCTGGAGGCTCCAAGTTTGAGATCAAGCTGTCAGCAGGGTTGGTCTCTTCTGAGGTCCCTTGGTTGGTAGATGGCCATCTTCCCATGTTCCCACAGGGCTTTTCTTCCCTGTACGTCTGTGGCCTAACTTCCTCTTCTTATAAGAACATCAGTTGTGTCGGATTAGGCTCCAAACAAATCACCTTAATTTAGCATAATTACCTCTTTAAACAGCCTGTCTCCAAATACAGTCACATTCTGAGGTAATGGTGGTTGCACCTTTAACATGAATTTTGGGAGGACAAAATTCAGCCCATACCAAGAAGGAAAACCTAGTCGTGTGCTCTGTTCTTCTGACTGCATCTGTAGGTTGTGCATGATTTCAACGTTCTCCATCACTGATGATCCTCCCTATAAACCTGGTTTAAGGAAGGGTCTGCACCTCCTGAATCAACAGAGAACAGAATTCCCTGCTGCACAGTTACTGCTCTCCTTTGTAAATAATAAGAATTTGTGGAGAAGTTGTTTGATACTTTATGAATATCCGATTCTTTACAAAGATGTCAGTATGAACTCATGGATTAATATTTTTTTCAATGAGTTATAATATGTTATCATCATTATTTTTACTTTTATTTTTTTTAAAAAAAGATGACCGGTAAGGGGATCTTAACCCTTGACTTGGTGTTATCAGCACCGCCCTCTCCCGAGTGAGCCACAGGCCGGCCCATCATCATTATTTTGACATTCAAAATTCCTTATCATTAATTATTCAGATGCTCAAAATCGGACCAATTGGTGTCTGTTTCAAATTGGCATCTATTTTGTTTTGCCATGGCACCATCATTCTTTCAGTGTTTTCTTAGTTTCAAGTTGGTTCAGGCTCATCCTGTATTTTCCCATCCTAATCCCAGAAATAGACATTTCTCCAAGGTTACTGGTTCCTTTTAGTGGAGAATAATATTTAGAAACCAAGATCTGGGCACGATCAGTGTTATTTGGGACCTCAGGTGTCATTTCTTCTAAACTAGGGAAAATTATCTATCAATATGTCTATTCACACAGAAACACTCATGGGGTTGCATTCCGATAAACCCAACATAAATAGAAAATATCTTAAATCAGAGCTTCCAGTCAAGATGGTGGAATAGATGTTCCCGAGCATCACTCTCTCACAAAAAATCAACTGATTTACAACTGCTAAAAATCAACAACAGCCAAGCTGGAGTATCTACAGCTCAGGGGAACAGGAGAGGCCTACAGAGTTCATGAAGGTGGGAAAAGCCAAGTTGAGAGAAACAAAGGATCGCTCTGACCAGTTCAAATCCCCACCTTTTCAAGGCTGGAGCTGGTGAGTGCATGGAGCAAGAACTGGCAAAATCTGCAGCTGTGACCTTTCGAGAAGTTGCATGGAGGAGGCTGGGAAGTAGAGGGCCTTGGTGGCCCTCAGGCCAGCAAAACCACTAACAGGATTCCTGTGGACCCACATAGGAGCAAGGAGCCACAACGACTGAGTAAAGAAGCCACTCAGGGACTGGTAAGTTATTGCAAGGGACCAGCACACAGTCTGTCCCATGGAAAGTGCTTGGAGTATGGTTGGTGAGAGAGACAGGTCCACCATGAGAACAATGGGGCACAGCATGGACAGTTGATTTGCCCCCCAATCAGCACAGGCCTCTCAGTGGAGACTGGCAGGAGTATAGATATGCAGGGGGTGCAGTTTGCTGAAAGTACTCAGGCCCAGACCAGAGTTTCCAGAAAACCCTGGTGTACTGGAACTCACAAGACCTAGAAGTACATACCAGGTCAACAGTTAAAACCTGAGCTGCACAAAAAGCCTTCCCCAGGGAATCAGCAGCAAAGCAGCAATTGGGCTCAACCACACAGCTCAAGTGCTGGTCCTCACAGGAAGTTCCCCCATTTTAGAAGTAAG
>NW_007738485.1:12675-14101 GCF_000696425.1 Galeopterus variegatus | reverse complement strand
ATCTCTAATTCTGTCCCAAAATGAAAGAGTTTATTCAAATAAACTCCCTTTTCATTATCTGAAACTCCTTTCTACGAGATTTTCTCAAGTGAAAATCTTGGCTGTCATTGTCCTTAATGCATTTGCTTAATTGATCAGTCTCCCTCCTTAAACCAATCTCTTGCTATCATCACCTACACCTCAATGGCAGACAACTCTTCATGCACATACCAGCACATCCTGGTTTAGCTCTGTTACTCCTTCTGTGGCCATCGCCTCCTTTGAAACCTCCTGCATAGGTGTCTTCCTCACCCTGCCTGGACTCTGACACCTGTATTGGGAGCCCTACCAATGTGAACCCCTTCCTTCCATCCCCTTCCTCTGGGACACCCACACTGAGCCAATAGTACTACCAACCACTCCCATGTGGGGACACCCTCCTTACCCCACTCTTGTTCCAACACCTCATACAGGGTTTCAACCTTTACTTTTCTGCATGCTTCTCTCTTCACCCTGCTTGGAACTTGCTGTCATAAACGAAGCCATTGAGAGCTATGTTCTCTTAGAAACTTGAAGAAATTTGGTGACGGTAAGATATACAGGATTCAGGAACACAGTAGATCCAACATTATAAATGAGAACTTGTTCTGAGAGGACCTCCATGTCTGAGGGAAATAGCTCATGTTGAGGGGGATGTGAAAGCACAAGCAATAATCTGAGGCATTCAGGGAACATGTAACATGGACATGTGTAAAAGCAAGCAGAGCTAGGAAGGTAACTGATACTTTTCAGATGGGGAGGGAGAAAATCCCTGACCTTGGTTGGCCTGATGGAAGTAGTGGAGCTGAGCATTCATAAACAGAGGAAGACAGGTTGCTTAGCTTGAGATGGCAGGTTAGCGAGAACACACACCTAGTGTCTAGCCTTTCCTTACAAATCATGACCCTCTATTTTTTATTGCTTTTCTATCTCATGGTATTTCTGGATAGTAGGGCTGATAATTTATCACACTAAGGGCATCAAGAATGAGAGCAAAAAAAAGCTCTCTGGCCTCAATAATGTGCATGAGTACCAAATGCAAGATGGTTTGTAAAATTTGTTGCAGATTCTGGGGTTGTGCCTTACCTGACAAGCCTGTCTTAGATAGAGATAGAAAGAGAAGCATGCCCTGAACCTTGGAGAAAGCAATAGAATACTCTGCTCACAGGGCAGTAGACTGATTCTGTCATATGCCCTCAGAGCGAAACACCATCTCTGAAGGCAAAGCTGTGCTGCCCTGGTCTGATCTGGGACACCTGGGGACACTGCACCTGTGCTGAGTAACTGAGATGAGCCAGCCCTGCCCCAGCACCTGTGATTTACATGTGCCCAGAGCACAGCCCCCTTCCCTGAAGACTTATTGATAGGCTGCTCACATCCTGTGCAGGAGTCAGTCCCAATCAGGACA
>NW_007738485.1:10045-10769 GCF_000696425.1 Galeopterus variegatus | reverse complement strand
TTTTGGTTGTTAGAAACTTAGCCCCCACTGTGGCTGTTAAAAGGGTGGGAAATCCTATTACCGTAATTGAAAGATGGAGCCTTGAAGGGATGATTAGATTGTAGGATTGTGCAGTAGTGAGTGGATTAAAAATGGTGGTCAGGGGCATGATTCTGAGGGCTTTAAAAGAAGAGGAGAGTCTCTCTCTCTCTCCCCCATCTCTCCCTCTCTCTCTCTCTCTCTCTCTTTCACTCTCTCTCTCTGCTTCCACCATCTTGCAATGTGAGACCCCTTGGGTCACTTTGCCACCACCAGATGGCCTTTGGGCTTCCCAGCCTCAGAAACTGTAAGCAATATATTTTTTTCGTTGTAGTTACCCAGTTCTGTGTATTTTGTTATAAGCAACACAAATGGACTAATACAATCACNATTTTTGAAAAGATTTTACACTCACAGAAATGTAACAACAGTACAAAGTACTTATTTACAAGTGGAACCATTTGAGAGTAAGTTGAAGGCCTTATAGCCCCATCCTTTAAGAATTTACTATGTATTTGCAACAAAAAATTTACTCCTATTTAACCCCAAACAACCATGAAATCAGAAAATCAGCATTAATTCATTGTTCCATCTAGGTGTCAGGTCTATTTAAATTTTGTCAATTGTCCCATTAATGTCTTTTACAACAAAATGATCCAGTCCAGATGCACTTGTTGCCTTTTTTGGCCCATGACTCTTTAGTCTC
>NW_007738485.1:5544-6152 GCF_000696425.1 Galeopterus variegatus | reverse complement strand
CAAGGAAATGTGGGGAAGAGGTGTGTAAATAAATCTGTGTTAATGAACAAAAAACATACAGCTATTCCTGTCCTATGTAAATTTTTACCAACAGGTGACCTCAGCAGAGAAAGATTTTAATAATCAAGTAGATAAGATGACCCACTCTGTGAATGCCAGGCAGCTTCTTTCCTCAGCCATCCCTGCCAATATCTAATGAGTTTATAAGCAAAGTGGAGATGGTGTCAGGGATGGAGGTTATGCATGAGCCCAGTAAGACAGACTTCCACTCACCAAGGCTAATGTGGCTATGGCCACAGTTGAGTGCCCTAACTGCCAACAGTGAGTCCCTAATATGAGTACCATTCCCTGGGGTGATCAGCCAGTTACCAGGTGGCAGGTTGATGACATTGGACTGCTTCCATCATAGAAAGGGCAGTGTTTTGTTCTTCTCAGAATAGACACTCTATATATGGATTTTCCTTCCCTGCACCTAATATTTCTGCCACAAATATCATCCATGTACTTACAAAATGCGAATAGTCTTAAACATGCTTATTTTATTTGGACACAGATTTTGTTTGCTTCAATAAAACATGATTTAATAACTGACCAAAGGTAAATGGCTT
>NW_007738485.1:2555-5326 GCF_000696425.1 Galeopterus variegatus | reverse complement strand
TGCCCACCATGAACTGGGTGTTCTCTGACCTACTAAACCATAAAGGTGGGCATGATCAGCAGCAGTCCATCATCAAATGGAAGTGGTATATATGTAAATAGGCCTGAGCAGGCCCTGAATGCACAAGTTTCTTGAAGAAGTGGCTCAAATGCCTACAATCCCCACTCCTTTTATACTTCTTTCTCTCTCCCAGCCTGCACCTATGGCCTCATAGGAAGTTCCCTATGACCAGTCGACAGGAGAAGAGGAGACTCAAGCCTAGTTTACAGATGGTTCTGCACAATACGCAAGCACCACCCTATAGTGTGGAGCTGCAGCATATAGCCACTTTCTGGGACACCCCTGAAAGTCAGTGGTAAAGGCAAATTCTCCCAGTGGGCTGAAACTTTGAGCAGAGAACCTGTTGCTCACATTGTTTGGAAGGAGAAATGGCCACATGTGCAATTATCTAACAGTTCATCGTCTATAGCCAGTCATTTGGCTGGATGGTCAGGGATTTGGAAGAAAACTTGGTAACAAGGAAATGTGGGGAAGAGGTGTGTAAATAAATCTGTGTTAATGAACAAAAAACATACAGCTATTCCTGTCCTATGTAAATGTTTACCAACAGGTGACCTCAGCAGAGAAAGATTTTAATAATCAAGTAGATAAGATGACCCATTCTGTGAACGCCAGTCAGCCTATTTCCTCAGCCTTCCCTGCCATTATCCAATGAGTTTATAAGCAAAGTGGTGATGGTGTCAGGGATGGAGGTTATGCATGAGCCCAGTAAGACAGACTTCCACTCACCAAGGCTAACGTGGCTATGGCCACAGTTGAGTGCCCTAAGTGCCAACAGTGAGTCCCTAATATGAGTACCACTCCCTGGGGTGATCAGCCAGTTACCAGGTGGCAGGTTGATGACATTGGACTGCTTCCATCATAGAAAGGGCAGTGTTTTGTTCTTGTCAGAATAGACACTCTATATATGGATTTTCCGTCCCTGCACCTAATATTTCTGTCAGAAATATCATCCATGTACTTAGAAAATGCTAATAGTCTTAAACAAGCTTATTTTATTTGGACACAGATTTTGTTTGCTTCAATAGAACATGATTTAATAACTCACCAAAGGTAAATGGCTTCTCTTGCTTAGCTAGCAAATGAGCCACTTAAAAATTTTCTTTGGCTAAAACTCTTCTTTTATTTTTAAATTTAAAAACTTTCTTTGGCTAAAACTCCACTTTTATTTTTAAATTGTAAGAAGAAATTCTGCTACGAAGCATTATAGCATTTTAAATTTTCTAATTTTTTTGGACCATTGCTTTCCTATGACTTGGGAATATTGTGAAGACTGCTTAGTCTGGCTATATTGTCTTTTATATATTAGCACAGCTCTAGTATCATGCATTGCACAGTAAACACTGTTTTATTACCTAATTTGATTTTTAAAATCCACTCTCCACTGTGCCTTAAAAATATGATGATTGAAGTCCACATTTTGCTTCTTGTTTTGACATGATAGATATTCACTGGTAACTTTTTTAAAAAGCTGCTATATGGTAATACATTTGTCAATCAACATACTACCTATTTATAGTTGTAACTTCTAACAGGCTGAGCAGCAGTGAAACTGATGAAAGCACCAGGTAATTTTCCTGTCACACTGCTCACCCCTGCCTTTGTATTGCAAAAGCAACCATACAGAACACTTAAGCGAAAGACAGTGACTATATACTGATAAAATTTTATTTCTAAACCTCCCAAATTTGAATTTCACATAATTTTCATGTGTCACTAAATTTTTGTTCTTTTTTTCTTAATCTTTTTCAAACATTTAAAAATGCAAAAGCCATTCTTAGCTCAAGAGCCATACAAAAGCAGGTGGCAGGCCAAATTTGGTTTATGACTCATAGTTTGCCAACTCTTGATTTGTAATATCACCTTTCCAGCTAGGCCAAAACAATTCATGCTCTAAACCAAAAGTGGGGCAAGAATTATAATTCCATTTTATAGTGGAAGACTCTGAGATTTAGATTGGGTGTAACATTGTCACTGGCTTCATATCTGATCAGTTGTACATAATTCTCCAGCTAGAATTCAGGTGTCCTTCTAAATGTAGGGTTTTCTGGTTCTGTGATAACACCTCGAAGTACCTCTTTCTGTATTAAATGCAGAGTTTGCACGTACAAGTGCCTACAGGATTTCCTCCTATCCCATCTTCCCTTGGTCAAATTCTTACTAGATTTTGCAAGTCTGCAGTGAGAATGGTGCTGAGCCATGACAAATTTATCCTATCCCAGGAAGACTCAGTGTTCTAAGGATGATGTCTGACCTCTCTTACTGGGATCATCTAGAGAAGAACTGTCCATGCACATAGAGATGTGAATGAGCCAGACGGAAACCCAGGCCTGCTCACATGGCCCCACTCCTTGGCACATGGTTTTGCAGACAAATAAATAGCTATGCTTCAGCCCTGCTCATTCCCTTTAGCTAGGCATATTTGTGCAGTGTGCAAACTGCACAACCATACAGACCATGTCTGAGTCCCCAGGCTCACCTTCTTAACACATTCCCATGACTTTATCTCTATTATTCAGAACCCTTAAATATGAACTATGATCATTACTTCCCAGGAGGGATCAGCCTCATATAAGAAGGGGAAGGGGAAAATATAGTATCTCATTATCATGACAAAGACTCTATATTTTGTATTCAGTATTATAGGCAACTCTATAGATAAGTGACATGACACCAAGAGCACAGATATGAGAATGGTTATGCCACAATCC
>NW_007738485.1:0-755 GCF_000696425.1 Galeopterus variegatus | reverse complement strand
AATTTTCTTAAGTCTAATAGATGAGAAATTAGATCTCAAAGTAGTTTATTTTAGGATTTGGCTTTTTGAATGCATTTTGCACTCTTTGTGTGGCCAGGCTGAGAGTTTTTCAGTTTTTTACCTCTGCTTTCCTTTTAATTATAAATTCTCCTTTATATTACACCTTTGCCCCTGTAGCTCAGTGTAAGCTGTTAGAAGTAGCCATGCAGCTGCCTGGGTCCTTTGCTGTTAAAAATTTCTTCTGCCACATATCTTGCTTCATCACTTTTAAGCTCCATATTCCATAAAGCCCTGAAGCATAGACACAATACAGCCAAGTTCTTTGCCAATTCATAACAAAGGTGACTTTCGCTCCAATTTCCAACAAACTCTTCCTCATTTACATCTGAGACCTTCTCAGAATGGCCTTTACTGTTTGTATATCTATCTGCAATCTGGTGACCACCACTTAATAAATCCCTAAAAAGTTCCAAACTTTCCTTGGTATTCTTCACTTCCAAGNGCTGAATAATATTCCATTGTCTAGATTACCACAGTTTATCTATCCATTAACCTACTGAAAGACATCTTGGTTGCCTCAGGTTTTGGCAATTTTGAATGAAGCTGTTATAAACAGATGTTTGCAGGTTTATGTGGGGATGCAAGTTTTTAATTCATTTGGGTAAATACCAAGGAATGCAATTACTGGATCATATGGTAAGAACATGTTTAGTTTTTTATGAAACTGCGAAACTGTCTTCCAAAATGGCTGCACC
>NW_007738484.1:19310-43683 GCF_000696425.1 Galeopterus variegatus | reverse complement strand
GGGCCATCTTGGAGGGGAGCAGATAAGACTGACAAAAGAAGACAAAAGACTCTTCACGATTGCCTGCCTCAACAAAACAACCATCCAGTCACCATGCTACTGGCACTTGCGAGAGTTGGCGGGGAAGGAAGGAAGGATGGAGGGGAGGAGGAAAGAAAACTATCTGAGGCCAATCTGCGAAGGCTGCGTACTGTATCATCCCAGCTATATGACGTTCTGGAAAAGGCGAAACTACAGAGACAGTAAAAAGATCAGTGGTTGCCCAAGGTTTGGGGGGAAGGAGGTGCGGATGGGTGGAGCACGGAGGATTTCTAGGGCAGTGAGACTACTCTGTGTGACACTGTAGTGGTGGACACATGTCATTATACTTTTGTCCAAACCTATAGAACGTACAACACCCAGAGTGAACCCTAATGAAAACCATGGACTTTGGGTGATGGTGATGTGTCGACGTAGGCGCGTGCATTGTGACAAATGTTCAGCTCTGGTGGGGAATTTGATAACAGGGGAAGCTGGGTGTGTGTGTTGAGGTGGGGGGCATGTGACATATCTCTGTGCCTTCCTCTTAATTTTGCTGTGAACCTAAAACGGCTCTTTAAAAAGTCTAATTTTTTTTAAAGTGAAAGAAAAGAAAAGAAACCTATCTATTTTTCAAACTCATCTTTAACTCCAGCTGATGACTTCAAGGAAATGGAAATAGAAAATGAAGAGGCCTTGTCATCTTTAATTCTACAGCCCATAGACATACAGAAAGTCAGACCAGAGGGCCCCACGGATGACCTCACCGTGCCTCCATTTTATGGATGAGGAAATTGGAGCCCAAAGAGGTCACGTGGGGGTAATGGCATCCCAGGGATTAGAACTCAGGTCTTCAAACCTGAGCCCAGAGTTCCAGCTGCAGGTTTCCCACATACAGAACATCTCTGTGGATGAGACTGACTCAGGCATTAGTCAACAGAGATAACACGCATCCTCTCATCAGAACTCCGTGGCCTTCCCCATAGATGTTTCAACAAGGACTAGCTCACAGGAGGTCAGTGCTGCGCCATCAGTACTGGGGCAGTTTGTTTACTCTGTCCGATGGGAACAAGTCATGGGTGGATCGTAGTCGCTGATCTAACAAGCTCCCAGCTTGAGCTGCGCCTACTGTTAGAAGGGAGGAATTTGAGATGGACCTTGACAGCTTTACCTGCAGCAAAGTGGCTCCGTCTGCAGGCAAGCCCAGCCTCTACCTCTCCCTGCCTGCCCTCCACCCCCACCAGCCTTATTAGCCATGTTCTCATTCCCAGGGACCAGGTCTCTCTCACCCGTTGCTATGGCCACGAGCCTCACCCACAGCATACCAACACTGGAGTGTTCACAGATCTTTGGACGACAACCAGCCAGATGCAGAGCAGTTGGGGGAGAAAGCTCTCCTCCAGAAGCTGGGCCAAGGCTCAAGCTGGTTGGATTCTCTCTCCCCTGTCGCCTTGAGTCTTTCAGTCCATTTGGTTGTCTGCCTGTGAATGAGCCGTGGTTGTTAATTCCTCTCCCCTGCATCAGCTTCTTGGGAGCTTCTAACCCAAAACTTAAACAAAGAGCTAAATAAGGCTGTTCCCAGAGCTCCGGACCCTGGCTGTTTACCAAATGCTGAAAACTTTACCAGTTGCCACTAGCTCCAGATCTCTAAGCTCTTAAGGGAGTTGTGAGGAATGTTGCCCCGAGAGGTTCAGGCCTAGCCCATTGTGATGCTCTTGAGTGTCTTTTTCCAAAGTCCCAGTCCTGTGAGCTGAAATGGCTTTGCCAGAGAGAAAGAAATCAGAGACAGAAGGGCGAAGAAGCACACAGCAAGAGAGTAGAGACGTTCATCCCTAGATGACTTATGTTGGCCCAGTGCTTGAGTTCACTGTAACTACAAATAAGAAGAAAGCATATGAAGGGATTGTCTTTGAATTCCAGTGCTGCCAACTAATATCTGTCCCTTGGGGTGGACAACCTGCTCCAGCCTCTTCAGGATTCCACTCGGAATCCACAGACGAGGAAATGCACAGGGAAGTGCTGTGAAAGTTAGAGAGCAGCACATGCATGTAGGAGGTTGTTGTGACGAGGCATTGTCTCCACTCCCCACCGGTGCCCACAGAGAGAGGAAGATCCATGTGCCCCCTGCCCCAGAGTGTGTACCAGTGGGAGGGTGGGGTGTGCTCAGAGATGACCTCCCACATGAGAAGGGATTGGGGGGTGTGGCAGGGGACACTTCTGCTGCCCAAAACACAGCAGCTCCAGCCATCCTCTGGTACCTGGGGCCACCAAGGCCCCTCCCAGGTTTCCTTTTTGGCACTGATCTGTGCCCAGAGATATTTTGCTGATAGTTGCCATATCTTTGCTAAGGAGTTGCTAAAAAGGAATGTCATATTTAGATTTAGCTTCCAGAGAGAGGAAGGTGTTTCATTCTTCTCTAAGAGTTATATGGAAAATTGTCTCCTCCCAGTGGGAGAGAATATGATTATAAGTTAATAACTTCAAAATGAACAAGAAAAGTGCCAAATGATGCTGTGGTTTTAATTTCCTAATCATTTTTTGTGCTCAATTGGAATGGCTTATTTGGCTTATTATTTAAGTTCAAACATTTTCATAAAGAGTTATGATTCCTTTTTTAAATTGAAGGACAGCATGTTTACCTCTAAAGCTGGCAAAGAAAGCCTGGAGGATAAGCCTTAATATTCAGACCACATGGCCAGGCCCAAGTTGCCATTACATACCCCAGGAGCAAGGGGAAAAGATCTCGGGTTCTAAGGCTGAAAACACAAATATTCACAGGGATGGCAGCCACCGTATTTCCCAAGAGGAGAATCAGCAATTGCAACAGACCCTAAACAACTTGCCTAAAAGCCCTGGCCAAAGCTGGCGCAAACCCCCGCACATCCCTTCCCCTCCCAGCACCCATGTAAGTCCAATTTATTCAAACTGACTCCTAGTCTGTGTGAAGTATATTTAGATGACTGGAAGCTGGGCACAGCCCACCCAGGAAGATCCTTTACAATATGATTAACAAACAACACCCGAAATGGCTTCAGAAGTTTCTGGCACTCTATAGAGACCCAACGTCTTTTGAAAGACAAGCACAGTTGAAAACGGCGAAGGTTGGCACCCGTGCCGGGGAGCAGTTTCTCCCTCTGCAGCACGTTTGTTATCTCCCCATCGCTGGCATTCACAGGCCCAGGCCCAGCCTCACCCATCGCCCCAGGGACAGCTGCTCCGAGACCCGCCCTGCAGCTGAGCAGCAAGACAGGCGGTATTTTCCACTGTGAGCGGAGAAGGGGCTGAGGTTGCATGCGGTGAATCATGAAAGCCTGAACAGGGAGAGAGATTAGGACTCTAAGGAGACTCCGCTTAGCAAGATGGGCACTGAGGGGCGCCTACCGTTTTCAAGTCGTTGGTTTTAATTGAGTTTCAAGTCTTTGGAAGGCTCACATGCAACTGCGGCACTGACTTCCTAAGTCTTTTTAAAAGACTTAAAGGGATACTTGGATACAACGTGGCACAGTACAGCAGATTTGGAGTTTCAAGGTATCAGTTGGGATGTGGCTCGGCCATTTATGAGCCAAGGTACCCTGAAAGTCACTCAGCCTCTCAGACCCCTCACCTCTGGAACTTCTTCTGCAGTTAGAGTTTCTTCTGCAGTTCGTTCTGAAGCATAAATGACAGAACGCTCATGACAGGCAGGGGCGGTATCTGTTACATAGGAGGCGCTCAATAAATCTGCCCTTAATGAAATGTATTTTCCATGTCTGTTGCACGATAGTAACTCAGTAAGTGTTTGTTTTGCCCCCTTCCTTTGCCGTATGAGCAGCCACCACAGAGTTGGTTTCTGTAGCTCAATCTCTCAATCAAGCCAAAAATACAGGCTCTTAGAGGGGCCAGGCTATCTCTGCAACGTAGCAAGGGGGCATCCACAGACCGCATCTCTAGCCCTGCTTCTGCCACTAGGTAGGTGTGCCCTTGTGCACATAGTGATCACAGTCCCTCTTCCATTCTGAGCTTCTGTTTTCTCCTACTGAAAATGAGAGAGCTAGCTAGATCTGTAGCTGTCAACCATTTTCTAGTATCAGAACCCTTTCTGCACAAGAAGTCTGACACAGAACCCCAATTAAATAACTCAGCAGAGGGAACCAGGCCTAAACCTGGATTTGCTCAGCTCCCCAGACCACCTGCTCTAAGAGTTCGAATGCAAGGCTCCCGCTCAGAAACCCCTGGGTTCCTTGGAGCACAGTTAGAGAACTGCAGGACTAGATTGTTTCTAAATCTCCTTCCAGACCTAACAGTCCACGATTCCTAGTGTTTACAGAATAACTGCGGAATATTTTTGAGCCTGACCAAATCAGCTCAAGGCTAACACATATTGGAAAGAATACAGCCAAGACTCCCTTTTGTACCTGGCTTCTCAGAACTGCTGCTGGGCAAAAGTCACTTGGCAGGATATGCCTGGGGGTGGGGAGAGTGAGAAGTAATATGAAAAAAAATGTAATCTTATCCTCAAGAGAGCGCCCCATGAACGTAAACCAATTAGAGGGGACTGTAGAAATAGGAGCTGTAATAAATGAGCATGAACAATAGGGGGTGGGGTGCGGGGAAAGGGCATTGGGCAGGAAATCAAAACACCTAATTCCAGGTTGGCATTAACCTCGTGACCCTGAGCAAATCACACCTGAGTCTCAGCTCCCTCGTGGCAGGGCTAGACAGGGTAACTGCTGTGGGACTTTTCCAACCATAAACTTCGGTAATTCTAAGAATTGCATGCACTTAAGACCGTTGATAACAACGTTATCAAACTGTATTAGCATTTTCCAGCTACTTATGTTCATTATCCCAAATATTCTTCAACCGTGACATTAGGATCCATTTTAGCCATTGGCACAGCCAGTGACCCAACTGCCCCTTGGGTCTCGTGTTAGGAGAAGGGCACAGCTTAGAGTCTGAGACTTCAGTCTGACCAGCATCTCCCAAGGCCATTGTACTAGAAGAAAAGCAATCTTAGCATGAATGGGCATTTAGCAAGTCCAGGAAAGGTGAGTAAACATTTGCAGGCTGGTAGAACTGTCTGCAAGGATTCGCTTGCTATAGCTCTGTCGCTAAGCTGATGGTTTCTTCAGATTTACTAATTTTTTTACTATTATTTTTTTTACCTTCTAAATGGAATGATCATGAAGTGAAGTTGAAAGCATGAGGAACTAACAGAGAGGCGGTGAGACTCAAAGGGTTAACCTAACCCGGGGTGTGATGGTGCTAATGCTTCTTCAGGTCACTGGTGACTCTTACAAAGTAATCCATTTACCTAAAGAGGCAGTGCATGTCCATGCAGCACATTTAAGGCGGGAACTGTCTTGGCCAGGTAATCATTTGGAAGGCAATCCATTTGGAATCTGATTGCACAGCCTGATTTCCAGCATGGTGCCTTCGGTCTTCTTTAGCTTTTGAGTCTTATTAGGACTAACTAGTTGGCCCCTAGCATTATGTATCTACCTTTGTTAAAAGCAGGGTATGGAGACATACAGACAGGTAAGAAAAAGGGAGGTAAGCAGGATGGCATCTGCTCAGTATGGACAAGATGTCCTCCTATGTACGATAGAAAGTTTTCAACTGCAAGTAACAGAGCACTCAGCTCAAACCAGCTTTAAAAACAAGGATATTTTTATCTCAGATGAGAAGTCCAGCAAGCTCCAAGGAGATTAAAACCAGTGGCTGAGCAACGTCACCAGGAACCTAAATTCCTTCCTCCTCTTGGCTCTGCCATCCTCAGGGTATTAGTTTTAGCCTCAGGCAGCTCATCTCATGGTTTCAAGACCCCTCAGTCCTGGCTTCACACTCAGACTGGCAGCGCTGCTCCGTGGAAGATCAACCTGTCATCACAGGGCCTGAGGCTTGGGAGAGCCCACACTTGGCTTAATGCTCCACTGTCACCATCTTGAAATTCTCAATACTTTTTATTTCTGAACCTGTGCTTTATAAGTGCAGTCCTGTAGGACAGTGGAACATGCGCATGAGCAGAGGAGTCATGCACCATGCATGTCCACCCTCCCGCTGCTCCATTCCCCCGTGGTGCTCGTGATGCCCCATGAGCACAGAATTCCAGGGGACCAGGACGCACGGGGGCACACAAGGTCAGCAGGTTAAGTACACGACTGAGTGAGTGGGTCACTGGCAGCCCCAGGGGCAACGCTTTACATCCAAATCAGAACTTGCTCTGGACACAGAAAGAAGGCAATAGAGTCCTAAGAAAACACACAGAACCAAGGAGCCCTAATCCTTTCCTTTCTACACCGTGTTACTTCCCTGTATCAGCCAACCACTCTGAAAACGACATCAAGGGAAAGACATAGTGGCTGGCTGACACGCCTTAGTGAACTACTGCGGAAGAAAACCCAGTGCAATTCTAGCCAGTAACTGCAAAACCCTCGATTTCTTGCCTGGTTCCTGTCCCTTGGGTTTTTCTCTTCTTCTTTTATCAAAAAAGCAGCAAGCAACCACCTATGTTGTGTGCAATCATTTATTGCTCTGTGAATGGCTGTACGGAACAGAATACCATCGTCCTAGAAGCTGCCCTGTCCACCTCAGCTGGGTGACCCTGTTATCCTTTCCTGAGCTGTCACAAGGACTGAGCTCTCGCATTTTGGCGTGCGCTTCTCTAAAGCAGCAAATTTCCAATTTCCTCAGTCCCCCAAGACCATTTTGATAAAAAAGCAAGGATTATCTCTACCCACGCTGGAAGGAAGACCATCTTTTTTCTCTGTACACCCATTTAAATATTTAAATTGCTTACCAAGTGCATGGATTACCTATAAAAAGGATTTCATATGTAGGAAGGGTCTTCAAAAAGTTCATGGAAAGGTTCGTATTACCTTTTAATTCCATTTTTCCATAAACATTTTAAAGTAACCTCATATATTTTTAAAAATCACCTACTCTACTGGTTTTTAAAAACAAAAATGACTTTAAAAACAAAACATACCAACTTCTTCATGCAAATTATTTTCTTTTTTCTTTTTAATTGAAATATAATTGATTATACATATTTTTAGGGTGCAGTGTTGACCATAACATATGATGATCAAATCAATACTATTAGCATGTTCGTTATTACAAATCATAATTATTCTTTGTGTCCTTTACCCTATTTCTCCCTAACCCCCTCCCCCTTTCCCACCTCTAGTAATCATAGGTCTGTTCTCTCCTTCTGAAGGTTCAACATAGTATTGTGGTCTTGTCTTTCTTTCTTTCTCTCCTTTCTTAGCTCCCACTTATGAGTGAGGACATGTGGTATTTCTCTTTCTGTGCTTTGCTTATTTCACTTAACATAATTTTCTCCAAGCTCATCCATGTTGTTGCAAATGACAGAATTTCATTCTTTTTTATGGCTGAGTAGTATTCCATTGTGTATATATACCACATTTTCCTTATCCATCATCCATAGATGGCATTTAGGTTGGTTCCATATCTCAGCTGTTGTAAACAGAGCTGCGATGAACACAGGGGTGCAGGTAACCCTTCGACATGATGAGTTCCATTCCTCTGGGTATAAACCCAGAAGTGGGGCTGCTGGATCATATGGTAGACCTATCTGTAGTTTTTTGAGAAACCTCCATACTGTTTTCCATAAAGGCTGCACTAATTTACAATCCCATTTCTTCATACAAATTAAAGAAAAAAATTCAGCCTCTGGAGTTACACAAGTAAGAAATATCCTAAGTGAGCTATAATTCATCCTAGAAAAAAATATAGATCTTTTCATAGAGTGACACCCAAATATGAGAGGCGAATTGCCATTTCTTTTTTGAGAACACCTTCAAGCCACTGCTCAGCCCTGGACCTCGTTTTGAAAACAAGTGCCACACGCTCCTGTGCCCAGCCCACTGTCACATAACCAGCACTTGAGCATAGCCCTCCCCCTGGCTGGCACCCTGCTTTCTCAACAGATGGTTCTCCAGCTCATGCAGAAGAAGGGAAGTGGGTCACGCGGAGCACATGCTGGGAGTGGACATGTCCTGCACCCAGAAGTGGAAGGACAGAGCTGTGGTGGTTTCCTCTTCCTTGTTCCTTTATATTTTGTTGTGCTTTAGCAACTTTCCCAATTGACTCATGCATAGACTTGTTCTAGAATAAACTCTTTTAGAGCCAGCAGGAGTCTGAAGATACCTTAGTCCCGCCCCCAGGGGAGACTGACACTTGCAAAGACACCCAGCGAGTTGGCATGGGAGCTAGAGCTGGAACCCAGGGCTCTCCGCTCACAGCATGCTGAGTTGTTCTCTTTCAACAATCATGTGATTTCCCAAAGTCTCCTTATGGGGTGCGTCCAACACCACTTTTTGTCCAGAAACAAGATAAAACAACTGTTCTGTTTCTATTTCCACACTACAGTTCACAAAATGTAAAGGCAGAACACTATTGTAAAAATCAATCTCCATCAGGAAAGCAAATGGAATGAGTTCTTTTTATTTCCTAAATAAGGTTGGAGCGTGTCGTGGAAACCATTCTGTAGTCTAGACCAGGGTTTTCAGCCTCAGCACTGCCAACATTCTGGGCGAGATAATTCTTTGTTGGGGGCTGTCCTGTGCATTGTAGGATGTGTAACAGCACCCCTGGCCTCGACTCATTAGATGCTGGGGGCAACTTCTCCCCTCGGATTATGACAATCAAGCCTCTCCAGACATTGCTGGCAGTCACCTGAGGGGCAAGATTGCCCTCACTTAAGATCTAGAGGAAACCAGACTATTTGATTGTCTCTGGAAAACACTCATCTCAGAAAACAGTTATTCATAATAAAGCTCTGTAGCCAAATAACATGGAAAACTGAGTCCAGGGCATCCCTCTGCACTGTCTTAGGGCTTCTACATGACCTGCCTGAGCCACCACCACTGCCCGAGGCCAGAAGAGCACACGGGGGATCACTGGAGCACCCTCCCCTTCAAGCAAGTCCTGTGTTTAAATGAGATCGAGAACCATGGTCTACTCCACAGCAAGGTCCACACGCCTGGTGGTTCCCAGCTTCTAGCTCTGCAGTCAGATTTGTGTGATCTGGAACAAGTGCCATGTGTTTCTGTGTGTGTATTTCCTTTTCATCCTTTTAGAAATCCGATATATAAACAATTGATTATAAAAACCTAACAACAAAGAGTAAATATATACTTATTGTAAGTAAAAAGTGCCCCTCCATCTGGCTCCTTTCTGCTTGAGTAACATCCGGTCATCAGTTCATTGTGATTTTTCTAGATCCTTCACCATAAATTTACATAGGTAGGGATGTAATTAACATTTTATTATTTTTTAATGTAATTGTTGGCTTATTTTTCTGTGACTTATTTTTAAATTATTTCTTGGAGTTCTTTCCATGCCAGTATGTGTGACTCATTCTTTTTTATTTTTAAATTTATATCAACTTTATTGAAGTATAATTTACATACAGTAAGATGCTCCTACCTAAGAAATGTGTACCTGTGTAATCACCATCACAGTGAAGGGATGGAACATTTCAATAACCCCCAAGAAGTTGCTGTAAGTCCTCTTCCCAGTCAACCCTCCCCACACTTAGCCCCAGGCAACCACTGATCTGCTTTCTGTCACTAGAGATTGGAATCGTCTTTTCAAGAGTTTGAAATAAACAAAATCAAACGGTATGTATTCTTTTTTGTGTCTGGCTTCTTTCTCCCAATATAGTGTCTTTACAATGCATCCATAGTGATTGCATGAATCACCAGTTTGCTCCTTTTTATAAAGAAGTAGTGATCCATCGCAGATGCGTTCCCCTCTGTGTCCACCCACTCGATACCTGCTGGTGGGTGTCAGGGCTGAGACAGCTTGGGCTACAATGAATGATGCTGTTATGAACTCTTGTGGTCCAGTTTCTATGTTGCATGCTTTTATTCCTTTTGGAGAGAATGAATTCTTCAGAGAGGAAATGCCAGGTCTCATGGCAAACGTATGTTTAACTTTGAAAGAAATGCCAAACTGTTTTCAAAGGTGGTTTATGGATTTCCATTCCCACCAGCAGTGTACGCGAGTTCCGGCTGCTGCGAGTCCCGCGAGCTCCCGTTCACCTTTCTGAGCTTCCTTTTCCTCATCTGTGCTACAGACGATTGCAGTGCCTGCCGTGTAGGGTTTGGGGAAGAATCAGGTGAGATTGTGCTTAGCCCAGTGCCTGGAAACAGAGAAGATGAATGTACATCACTAGGGATTAGGATGTCCCCACTACATGTACCCATGTTTTTAGGCACTTGCTGGACCCTGCAGGCCCCTCAATTATTTTCCTGTTTTTCTTCATTCTGTTACCATCAAACTTTTTGAAAAGTAGCTGGTGACTTCTGCCTTTTCTCACAGATTCATCAGCCCATGGCCATATGACGACCAATCCTGCTGCTTCTCTGAAAAGGCCCTCCTGATGTCCTCAGTCATTTCTACACAGGTCATTCCTCAGGCTGCATCTTGGTCCCAGACAGCTCTCCTGAACCCCTATTCTAACTGTGGGCTGGACATTCCCAGAGCCCGTGCTTGGCCTGCAATGTCCTCTCACCCTCTGTCCTCAACAAAGGCTGCTCCAGCCTTCACTACGCTCCCCAAACACTCCTCATTGCAGCCTTCTCATAAGCCTTCACAATCCCGCAGTGCTTGGCCTTCCAAAGCACTTCTGATCTCTGTTTTCAGTATGGCAAAGACAAACACATTTAAAGTATGAGAGTTCAGAGCCATAGCTCAGATTTTGGAGAAAAAGTGCTGCATTTGAACTTTAGATCTTTCATTTTCCAAGTTACTGAACATCACTTTCTTCTTCTGAAACGTGGGGAGAAAAATAGTACCTACCTCATAGGGTTATTGTGAGGATTAAATGAGATAATATGTGTATTATCTTAGAATGCTTAGAATAGTGCTGACGTATATAAGTGCTCAATAAATGTTAGTTTCTCATGTGAAAGGAAAACAAACAGGTAAGGGAATTGGTTTTATTCAGGCTATTGCAGTAGGGAGAATATCCATACCTGAAGATCAGAGTGTGGCAGGTGGTTTTGTCTAGACTTTCATAGAGAGCTGGGGTGATTGTTTGGCCGGACTCAGTCAGCTGGACAAGAAATGTCTATCTCTGTGTCTAACTAGCTTCAGGAGACAAATAGTTTTGCTAATCATTTATGAGGCAAAGAATGGGAATTTAGAGGATGTGTGTCTGTCCTTGGTCAAAGGTAAACAAAGGGTCGTCCACGAGTCTTATGGGAGTCACAAGAACCAGTGGACAGCAGGTCTTATGGAAGCCATGGGGAAGGTCTATTCTTAGCAAGAAGCTGTTTCCCAGAGCACAGATGGGTGGCAGTTTTGGAAAACATAAGGTTGAGGGGATTAGCCTCCACTGTTTTCTGGGAGCACAGGACTCAGGTAAAGCTCAATATCGTCGGTTTCTGCTCTTGTTCAACGCATCAAAAGGCTGTGCTAGAACAGCTGTGTTTGGAAATGAGACAGCAGGGGATGTCTAGATCTATGCCACTGTTAGTACAGATTTGATCCCCCTGTGCAAAGCTGTTGGACCGGATTTGGTCTCTGGGCTCAAACTCAGTTGGAAGCAGAGTTGTTCTCAGGGGTGCTGGATCATGATGAGTGGTTCGGTCACTTGTTGAGTCAATGGCTGCAGAGTTGCACTTACACCTCTGGACAGGCTGTGTGTCCAGTGCTGTCTGATGCCATGTGGTTGTCCCATTGGTCTTGGGAAAGCAGGCTACTTTGTGTTGGCATCTGCTTCTGGGGCTCTCAGAGAGCGTAGGAGTGAGGTCTCCTGCTGGAGTGGATTTCCATCCAGAGTAAGGATTGTAATTTTTTAATTGTGAAACATGAATCCAAGATGTACTGTTTTGCAGCAGTTTGGTGGTTAGGAGAACAGCGTACAGTCCCTCCAACTGGGGTTCAAGATTGGTCTTTTGATGACATCTTTCCAGAAGACTATGTCCCCAGTTTGGAGATCACAGAAGGCTGTGGTGTGATGTCTGAAAAAAAGGCAGACTTGGCCTGTTGGTGATAAGCACGAGAGTATTTAATAAGACCTTGGCAATATCTAAGGCTATTGGATTATATCAATTATAGTCTCTTGAGATCCAAGAGGAGCAAGGGATCCTCACTGGCCTGGTGGTAATTATTTCATAAGGGGATAATCAATGCTTGCTAGAGAGGAAGGATCACAGGATTACAGGGTTTATGACAAAACTTTGGGCCAAGGTAGGTTGAGTTTCTCAGCAAGCTTGACTAATTTGAGTTTAAGGACACCATTGGCCCATTCTATTTGTCCAGAGGATTTAAGGTGGCAAGGACAGTGCAATTTTTGTGAGAGAGGAAATACTCATTGAACGTCCTGAATTATCCTTAGCAGTGAAGTTAGTTCCTCTAACACTAGACAAGAACAAAGAGATTCCCCAAATGGGGAAAACTCCCTCTAGTAGTAGCTTAGCTACACTGGCATCAGGAACCTGGTAGTCTGCAGGTTAAAAAAAATTTCTAACCATCTTGAAAATATACAGACTAAGGTTAAAACATGCTCAGACCCATGAGACTTTGGGACTTGAATAAAATCTATTTGCCAATGGAGAAAGGGACAGCGGGAGCTGGCTCTTGACCTTGTCCCACCTTTACAATTTTACCAGGATCGTGTTTCTGGCACATGAGGCAAGTTGAGTTTAACTGCTTAATTTAAGGGCTAAGGTGTCCCCACCGGTGTTAGTTAGGGCTTTCCAGAGAAACAGAACCAATAGGATATAAATGCACACAGAAAGAGATTTATCATGAGGAGTTGGCTTATACAGTTATGGAGGCTAAGAAGTCCCATGACCTCCATCTGTAAGCTGGAGGTCCAGAAAAGCTGGTGGTGCAGTTCCCCCAAAGGCCTGAGAACTAGCGGAGCCAGGAGCATAAATTCCAGTCTGGAGTCTGAAGGCCTGAAAACCAGGAGAGCCAAGGTCAGGAGGTCGATGTTCCAGCTCAAGCAATCAGTCAGGAAGGGCCGAAGTCTTACTTCCTCCATGTTTTTGTTCTATTCAGGACTCAGTGGAATGGATGAGCCCACCCTCATTGGAGAGGACAAACTGCTTTACTGAGTCTACTGATTCAAAGGCTAATTTGTAAAGAAACTAAATCAGCAGTGGTATGAGCAGTGTTACATCAGCAGACCCGAGCACAGACACACCCAGAAATAATGTTTTGCCAAGTATCTGGGTACCACATGATCCAGTAAAGTTGTCACATAAAATTAGCCATAACAAGATCTTTAATATTTCTTTTGTCATGATGTGTAATCCTGTGGTGAGTGGACTAAATTTAAGGTGAGGGATCTTGGAAAGACCAACCAGTCCTCTGGGTGTCACTAAAGCTCCTATGAGTGTATAAAATATCCAGTTTGTTTGCAATTAGGTTTTTTTTTTTTGTCTTTTTTGTGACCGGCCGCTCCGCACACCAGCCATCCCTATATAGGATCCGAACCCGCGGTAGGAGCGCCGCTGCACTCTCAATGCTGCACTCTCCCGAGTGCGCCACAGGGCCGTCCCTGCAATTAGTTTTACCAGACTCAGGTATTAGCAGTTGTTGTGCTTAAGTTCCTTGAGCAGAGTTTCTGTCTCTAAAGAAGGCTGAGCAAATGGGAAGCATGCAGGTGATCGAGAAAGAGTTTCCTTGAAAAGCATATTGAGAATAGCTAATTCCTTGGGTAGTAATAAAGCCTCTAATGGGCTAGGAATTTGGGTTCCATTTTTGATGGGTGTCCCTGCAGCTTTCATGGAAGCTCTTTGTTTCCATAATATAAGAAACTCTTGTACAACTCCAAAAGCATATCAGTTAACACCAGCTCTCCCATCATGTGTCAGTATGAAAGCTCCAGTGAGGGTGACAAGTTCAACCACTTGGACCAAATTAACAAGTTCAGAGGTGGCTCTGAACTCAATGAGTTGCTGAAAATCTGCGATTATTAAAATTTCTCATTTGTAGCTGGAGGTAAGAACTGTCCACAGAGAATATGATGTGGGAGTCTTGGAGAGGAGTTTCAGCGAGGTCAGGGTGAGGAAGGATAGCAGACTGTGTGATGAGGATTCAGTTGTGAGGTCGTCTCTCAGAGGACAGGAGGGAAAGCAGCTGGACTGAGGTTTTGAGAGCCGTGGACATGACGCCAGGGGAGGAAGGAGTAGTCCAGTGGGAGATGGATCTGGAAGTGGGGAAGTGCTGGGTAGTAGGGTCTGAACTGTGTGGGGTACGTATCAATTGAGAGGATGACTCACAACTGAATCAGCAGTGGTTTGCACTAATTTGACATCAGCATCAATTGCATACAAGGAAGGGGAGACGCCTGAGCCGTGGACCTGACAGGAAGCTAGAGTTCCCAACAGGCCTTTGGCTTCCCTTGTGTTTTATGGTGAGGGCCCTTAAAACATGCCCTTCTCTTCTATTTGTAAAGCAGGAGAAGAATATTAGTCCAAAATACAAAACCCAAAGGTGGGAGAAGAAGATAGAGAGGATGTGAAACTTTGAGATGCAGACATGGAAGGAGAGTCCCAGAAAAGGGGTTTAGGAGTGGTCTCCTTAGCCATGGCATATAAGAGAGAGACTATGGTGGGAAAGTTAGGGATCCAGTTCCTGCAAGAGTTAACTAATCCTGGAAACCCTCAGAGTCACCTTTTGGTCTCAGGAAAAGAGAAATTGATGATGGTATAAATCCTTTGGGAATTAGGTCTTCCTTTCAGAGGAGACACCATGCCCTGGGTAGTGCTCTTGAGGACTGCATGACTGTATTCTGTCTTTAGAGCTCTTATGTCTCCCATGGGCATGAGCTTGGAGTAAATGACAGGTGGTGATAAATGAGCTGCCAAAATCGGGGGAACAGAGAAAAATGTCACCTACATACTGGATGAGATCAGAGCTGCAGAGGAAGGTTATGTCTCTCAGTTCTGCATTTAGGGTCCTAGAGAAATAAGTTGAAGCCTCAGGAAACCCTGGAGACATGATGGTCCACGTGTATTGTTGGCCTTTCAAACTGAAGGCAAAAGAATATTGGGAGTGAGGGTTGAAGAGTCCACTGAGGAAAGCAGAATGTAGGTTGATGACTGTGAGCTCCGTGGTGTTGAGTGGATAAAGGCCAGAATGGTGCTGGAGTCCCTAAAAAAAACCTGGGAGTGACCATTTTGTCTGTTGCTCACAGTTGTGAAGTTTTGTTGAGGGTGGAGCAGTTGCAGGAGGAGAGGCTGGTGGTGAGAGACACAGTGCTTAAGAGACTATAAACGTCTAGATAGATCAGAAACGTCTTCTCATCTTCCAGCCTCCTTGAATCAAGCAAATAAGCTGACCATTAAAGAGAAGAGAGAGATCTTAGAGCCCCGAGATTTGAGGGGTCCTTGTCGGCGAGCAAGTTTAGGAAGATTCCAAGTGCCCTCAAGAGGCCACTGCAGATCTAGGTTGTCCTCAGGGACATTTTTTGAGATAATGAACTGAAGTGTCACCATAGTGGGAAACATATCATGGGAGGGGATTTTTGAAGGGGTTGAAAGTAGATTGAGAACTTCCCATAGCAGCAAGCTTAAATAGAAGCAGCAACAAAAAACCAAAAGCTCACATAACAAAAAATCAAAGTCAGATCCTCACTGTGCTGCCAGGAACAAATGTCTGGAGCACAGGGATCAGGACTTGCCGTGGACTGTCCGATCTCCAGTCACAGAAGGAGCACAACAGGCTGCTGGAGAAGACAGGAGTCCAGGTGGGCTTCCAGTCCCACACAAGTCACAGTGGCAAACTATCTGAGGCAATAAAATAAACAGGTAGGAAATTGGTTTTATTCAGGCTATTGCAGCAGGAAGAGCACCAGATCCAAAGATCAGTGTCCTGCCGGCTGGTTTTGTCTAGACATTTACAGAGAGGAGTAGACAAGTCACAGGAGGGCGATTCTACAGCTGGAACGTTTTTGTAATCAGGGGAGTCTGACAGCTGGACAAGAAGTGTCTATCTCTGCGTCTAGCTCGTTTTGAGGGACAAACAGTTCGATCATTTAAGAAACAACAGTAATTTAGAGGGTCTGCATTTGTCCTTGTCATAGGTAAACAAGGAGGGCCATCCATGAGTCTTACAGGAGTCACAGGACTGAGGAGGCGGTGGGTGTGTCAGCATGCTAGGGCTGCCATGACAAAGTGCCACACACAGGGGCTCAAACAAGGAACTTATGTCCTCGCAGTTCTGTGGGCTGGAATCTGAGGTCAAGGTGTGGGCAGGGCTGGTTTCTCCTGAGGCCTCTCTCTTGGCATGTAGGTGGGCGTCTTCTCCCTGTGTCCTCAGATGGTCTCCCCTCTGTGTGTCTGCGTCCTCATCTCCTCGTTTTATAAGGACACCTAGACTGGATTAGAAACCACCCTAATGATCCCATTTTAACTTAATGACCCCTTTAGAGACCCTACTTCCAAATCCAGTCACACTCTGAGGTCCTGGGGGTTAGGGCCTCAATGTATGCAACCCGGGGCAACACAGTTCAGCCCATGACAGCGGGTTTTATCTAAGTCATGTGGGGAAGATGGTTCTTTGCAGTCAGTCATTTCCAACACAAAGGGTGAGAGAATTCTGACTTAGAAGTGTGGAGGATTACCCTTCACTGTTTCCCGTAAGCATGGGGCTTGGGTGAAGTTCTGCATTGTCGCATGTCCCAAAGGAGGTCCCTTTGGGTGTCCCGCTCCACTCCAAACCCCTGCTGGCTGGCAGGGGAGGTGGGCAGGAAAGAACAGGAGAGGAGGCCAAGAGGGGCTAAACAGAGCTACTGGAAAAGGAAGTAAAGAAACCATCTATGGGGCTGGGGGTGGGGTAGACATGTGGCCTGAGGTAGAGCAAGGGGAGGGGGCAGGGGACAGCCACACAGCAAGGGGATCGGCTTTAAGAAGATTTAAGAAGTCTCCAGGAGGCATGGAAGACGGTGAATGACGGATGAGCAAGGAGATTTGTGTCCAGAGGTCTCCACCATGTGGATCCACGTAATGAACGCCCAGCCTCTCACCCTTCCCAGCCCCTCAGGAACTGTGCAGTAGGCACATGAGCAGCTCTTCACGACCAAAGTCTGAGCTGCGCTCCTTGCTGGTCAGCCGTGCTGGGAAAGGCCTCGAGCGCCGGGTCCCCTCTGTCCGTCCTGTGCTCCCCTTCGTATGCAGCAGAGGCTCATCTAGAAATAATTCCTGCCTCCCTCTGAAAACTTGCAGAAATCGGTCACCTGTGAGTTACTCTAGACCTTTTTTGCATTTGATTATGTTCTCGACGTGTCCCACCTCTTGGGGGTCGTGAAGACATCATCCCTCCATGCGTGCACGTGCTAAGCAGGCGGGAGCTGCACGGCCCTCGGAACTCTCCTGGGTTTGGGATCCGTCCGTGTGCAGTGTTGAGAGACAGGGCAGACCGGCCGCTTTCCCAGTGAAGGGGGATGCGTTCCCTGTGAGTCCTCAGGCAGGAGGGAAAGGGCCACCAGGAGCTGGGAGGAGGTCAGCAGTGTGGGGCTGCTGATCCCGGGCCCAGCCTGGCCAGCACATGCCCTCCCCCAGCAGTGCTCTGACGACCTGGATTTATGTCCGCCATGCGGAGGTCTGCCGGGAAATGAGATCGGTGCCGAGAAGAGAGACCAGGGAGACAGGGTAGCAGGGTAGGATGACAGAGCGGACACTTCAGTCACCAGGCCTCCTGCTTCCATTCCGTCTGGAGCTGACGTGTTCCAGGGCACACTCCCTCGGGAGAAGGACGAGGACACTCAAAGCAGTGGCCTGGAAACTGCCACAGGAGGAGAGCAGGGGAGCCAGGCCAGACCCAGCGTCTAAGTGTGTTTTCTTTCAGGGGTGCTATGAAGCGTGCAAAGTGAGCAGTCCTGGCTTGCGGTAACCCGGCAAGCGCCAGGATCCAGCAGACGCTGCTGCAAAGGGGGGTGGCTGGTGGGTGCAGCGTCAGGCAGAGTCACTGCACTGCGGGGAATGGTTTTTATAGCTCTGCATGGCTTCACAGTTCTTAAACACAGACAAGCCATGGGACGGATGGTTTTAAAATCCATTTGTGTACCATTAAGGAAAATGGCCTGTCTTCTTAAGGGTTTCTGCGTTCCCAACTTTTTTAAGTTGCAATAGAAAAAAGTCCAGAAAAGCAAATGCAATTAGAACATACGGTTTTCCTTGTGCCACGTCCCCACGTCCTCCTCCTGAAAATGACTCCCCTGGGCACTGACCCTCCTCCAAAACATATGTCTCTTAAAATAAAACCCCCAGAGCCGGCACGTGGAACAGAAAGAGTGAGATAGGATGTTCCTTTGACAGCCACATCCTCAGCTTCACTTCCAAGAGTAAATAAATGGCCATTCTGCACTCACTGGAGAAGCACTGCACCCCATGGAGAACCTGGGTCACCTGCACTCTGCAGTCAGCTTAATGAAAGCATCTGCAACACTCATCCCTGTCCAAGACTGTTTTCATTAAGATTCAGCTGAAGCCATGTGCAGGGTCAGCAAACACGACTGCAAAACAAGATGCAAAGTGAACTCTTTCTCCTGTTCATCACAGTGTTTGCATTATGGGGTCTGCATGGTCTTGGTATCTGTTTGCAGCACAGACCACGTCGCCTCGCAGCGAGCACCCCATCCAGCTGCAGGAGCTGCCTGCACGGGGAGGTGGTTAGCGAACAGCTGCACAGCAGCAGGGAAGCCACATCCACCTCCCACGGCAGGGCCCGCAGAGCCAAGATGCTGGGGCGGGTGGCACCATTCCCCCCGCATGCAGCACTGGTGTTCCAGCTGCTGAGAGTCAGCAGACCGGCAGAAAGAAGCAGAGTTCTCAGGCATGATCTGCACAAACCACGTGCCTTAAAACAGACCCGTAGGTTCTGGGCTTCATCTCATTTGAGAAGAATGGTGTGTATATTGTTTAAAGTAAATAAAATGATGAGAAGACGAGAAAGAAGAAAGGAAAATAGTTTTCAAAAGCCATCCCTTAATTCCCTGAGGAGAGCAGTTCTCGGTGTCTGAAAAAGGCTTACTCTGGACTTGGTGGGTGGACAAGATAGTCCCTGTGCTTGGCCTAGGGCCCCTTCAGTGGACGTGCCAACCGCGTGAGCACACCGGGCAGCTGCCACAGGACCTGGGGGCCGGTGCTGAGCCATGGCTTTGCGGCTCGCCCTTCTGTGTGACCCAGGACTTGTGCCCACAGCTGGGGGCACTAAGATTGATCCAGCTCCCAGTAGCCACAGGGTGCTCTGCCTCTTTTCCAGGACAAGCCTCTAGTTCTCGGCTTTAAGGTACCCTATCTTCCACTTCCAAGGGCTGAGACTATTTTCCTGGAGCCCAGCAACTCGACACCTGGCACACCCAAAGGAGCAAAAGAATCCTCTGCCTCCTGCTGGTGGTGTGAGAACACTAGGGTCCAGGGAGGGAGAACAGCCAGGCAGCAGCCATGGGGCAGACAGCGGGCAGTTCCTAAGTGCAGCTTGCCCCTTGATATCTGGGCATCTTTGGGGGCCAGAACTCCAGCTGTCAGCCCACGATTATATGGACCAGGCTGGGGGTGAACCAGGCATGAGAGGTGCATGGCTTCCCCTCCAATCTCACTGTCCGGCAGCTGCACCCTCCTGCCTAACCCTGCCCTTAACACGTGCTGATGGCAGAACGGACGGAGCCAGTCCACATTCTGCCTACTCGTCCTGTACTGAGCTAACGAGCTGCGCAACACGTACAGGTGGGCAGAAACAAGCAACAGTCTCCAAACACAACACAGACGGAGTGAACAAGCATTTGCCTGTGCTCTGCCAACCAGCGAGCACATATACGGGAGTGAAGTCGGCCTCCGTGCAGGCTGAAGGCCTCCTGCTCAGCAGAACATGCAGAAAGGGCCGATTCTCCCCACTCCGCACCACCATGGAACTTAAACAAGCTCAAGGGGTCCAGAGGTCACAGATTTGCAAAGTGAGGTCTGAAGTTCCCCAGAGGCATGGGACACAGGGAAAGGAACTTTTTTTCTAGGGAGCCCCAAGGCCAGCCCATGGCTGGGGAGGAAGGTGTCCGGAGCCACCAGGGCACAGCATTCCCAGTCAAGGCATCCACAAACGAATGTAGGAATGCAGAACAGAGCTGGACACGAGAAAAGAGGGGAGAGAGGCTGGGACACCAGCAAAGGAGGCCAGGGTTCAGGCAAGAGCACCTGTGAGATAAATGGGGATTTAACACTGAAACCAACCTCTGTATGCCTCAAGCTGTTCCGTGCCATTCGTTCATTTGATCACTCATTTTCTTGCAAGTTTCTACAACAATTTCAAGTTCCATATCTACATACCTACTTGGGGCGGGGGGCAAGTGGGGACATGGGAAGCTAAGGAAACTGAGGAAGAGGGAAACACCGTTGGTCACTGTACTTCTATGCTGTGGCTCTGGTCGCCGTAGAGAACTTCTCATTACCGATAAGAACAAACATTCCCAAGGACGTTCAGAAAACTGTCAGAGGCCCTCTTGTAGTTGAGTAAGAAGCCCGGTCTCCTTGGAAGATGCTCCCTCTGACAATCCTTGCTCTGAAGGCCTCGTCCAGAGCTGGCTGAGCGTCAGCCGCAGAATTCCTGCTGGGCTCAGCGTGTCCTTTGTCTCTCAGGCCAGGCTTCAAGTTCCGACAAGCTGTATGAATTTTCCCTAAATCTTCATGTAACACAAAAGGAACGTTTGTGCTGAGGAACTGCAGGGGGTGAGGTTTCTCGCCTGTGGCTTGTGGACTGTCACTTGTGCTCCTCCACTGAGCTGGGCTGGGGAAAGGATGGGGAACATCCGCTACAGTCACGTGCCTGGGGGAGGCATGGGCAATACAGGGCATGCCCTGGGGCTCAACTCAAGAGGCCTGGGTGCCATCATCTGTCCTGGTACCAGCTGGCTCTCGGTGCCTCATTCCCACTGCTGGCAAAAAAAGAGGGGGGGGCAGGTGCTGGGGGCAGGAATGGTTGGTCTAGACCAAGATATCTCAAACTTGGCACTACTGATATCTTGGGACATATAATTCTTTGTTGTGGGGACTGTCCTGAGCATTGCAGGATGTTTAGTAGCATCCCTGGCCTCTACCCAGGAGATACGAGTAGTATCCCCTCCAGCAGTGACAATTAAAAACATCTGCAGACATTGGCACATGTTCCCTGGGTGGGGTGGGGGAGACTGCCCACAGTTGAGAGCCCTGGTATAGACCTGCAGTCTAACTCAGAGACCACATGTGGACACTAAGTGTGTAACTAGTCCACAGTAAAAAGTGCTAGAAGTATAAAACGTACACTGCATTTCAGACATTTAAATGAGAAAAGAAAAAAATAAAATATCACATGAATATTTTTATATTAATATATAATGTATTTTCATATTCTTTATATTTTATATTGATTGCATGTTGCAATGATACTCTTTTTAATACATCGGGTAAAATAAAATATATTGTAAACATTTATTGCATCTCTTTATTTTTTGCTTTTCATAATATGGCTACTAAAAAAATTGCAGCTACACATGTGGCTTGCATTGTGGATGTATTTGATTTCTACCGGTCAGTGCAGGGCTAGCCACCAGCTAAGGTCCTCCCTGCATCATTTTCCAGCACTATCTGCAGACAGCCAAGGTGTCACAGAGTGGGGACACAGAACGAGTCTCAGTGTGTCTCTCCTCCATGGTAAACTAAGCACAACCTGCATTGTCAGCATTCTGAGTCACCACCCTGCTGCATCCCACAAAGGAAGCAGCCCCAACCGCCAACATTCTGCTCTGGCGAGCCCATGGGTACCACAGGCCCCAGACACCCAGTGCAGAAGCCCAGGGAAGCCTGCCTCGCCACCGTGGAAATTTTCCACTCCTACCTACTGTAAGTGAGAGAGCCTGGCCCTGCACTGTCCCTGTGCAGCCAGAAGAGCAGCTCCTCACTG
This sequence comes from Galeopterus variegatus, assembly GCF_000696425.1. Taxonomy (NCBI): domain Eukaryota; kingdom Metazoa; phylum Chordata; class Mammalia; order Dermoptera; family Cynocephalidae; genus Galeopterus; species Galeopterus variegatus. The sequence continues at coordinate 21,768 of NW_007738484.1, read as the reverse complement.
GGACTGGAGAAGCGTTTCCTGAACTGCTGAGTGCTGGGACACACAGCCCCTCCCTTAGTTCCTATGGTAGTCGTGCCAGCTGCACCCAAGAATGTCCCCATTTCATATGTGCCCAATAGGTGTTTTGCTCCAGAAACACAGGTCATAAGAAAAGGTCGTTTCTTCATTTTTATCAAATTAAATTATTTCTCACCTCAAATGCCACAAGTGTGGTCAGCGGTTTAATCTCAGCCCTTTTTGCCACTGCCCTGTCTCACCCCAGCTTCTGCAGTTGTTTAAAAGGCACAGGTCCTGGGATCATAAGCAAAGGAGAGCATTCAAGGTAGCCCCTCTGGTTTCCCGTCCCTCTCGTCATCCCTGATCTGTCATTGTCCTGGCCTGCCTGGCACCTTAAAGAGGTCTGCATGCTGCTCCTAGGATGCACCGAGTGGCCATTCCCTTCCCAGTTTTGGCTACCTTCCGAGATCTGGGATTGTGGCAGCACAGGAGTGAAATTTGTAGGGCTCCCCTGGCTTCCGCAACCCACCAACTGTCCCCTCTCCTCGGGAAAGTTCCCTTTCCGTCTCTGCTTGGCAGCTTGCTCCCCTCACTGAAAACAAAACCAAACCTAAAGCACCAGCCTCAGCTGCCTCACCACACGCAAACCCCATCCTCGGGCACTAGCAAGCACCGTTTCCTGAACAAATTTAAACTTCCAAAACAAAATCTGGAGGGGTGGGTTAGGATTCAGGCAAAATATGCTTTCAGTCCTGCACCACAAACCTCCCAGCGAGACAAGGATCTCAAGGGCCTGGTGGATTTCTGGGAATGAAGGCATAAAAAAGACAACAGACATAAGGCAATTTAACATCTCTATAAATTATGCTGTTTCCACCAACGGAGAACCCAGGGCCCTCTGGGGTCAAGTGACTTGCTCAATATCTCATTTCTGGTAAGTGTAAGAGAAGGAACTCAAACCCTCCACCAGACCCAGGCTCCACCAGACCCTTACTCCCCCAAGCAAAACTGGACCTTGCCGGAACATTTAAACGAGACCTCATTAAAAGTTGAGGTTAACACATAACTAACCTAGATCATCTGATTTACAAGATATTTTTCTCTCTCAGCAATCTACGAAAATGGTTTTTAGAAAGGTATTCAATGAAACCCACAGGGGCTTCAGGGGTTCTGCAAATAGGTGATTCCAACTGCATCTTTTCCATTTGGGTGGTTGTGGATGGAGGGGCTCATCAGAAAAGCCAGCTTAGAAGAGGTGTGGAAATGCAAGCTCATCTTATCAAATGTGCTTATCAGCCAAGATAACAGAACAGCCAATCAAAGGACTCTGTCATAAAATTATAGAAGGAGTCTTAAAATTGGAAAGGATGTTTGCCATATGAGTGGGCCCAGCTCGGAGACTATGAGGAAACGTCACTTATATATCTGCCGCTGTAGACTGCGAAGTTTATTACAGCAGCTGGTGGTTGATGTCCCCACAGGGGACAGAATCACAGAACCTATCATAACTTCTACAAATGCATTCAGCAAAGGTTTCTATTGAACTTGAAAGAAGAAACGTCCTGCTCTACTCAATAATCTTACAAGATGCTGCACAGCTAATACTAGAACTAGAAGGATCTATCTATAAAAAAACATGGCTTAGTAAGATATGAGAGGATACGAAACAGGCACACAGACAAAAATTGAGCAAATCATAACTCCTTACAACACTGAATGCCTGTTAAAAATTGTCAACAATAATTGAGTTTTACAAACATGAAGTTGAATGTGAAGTCTGGCTTTTTTTGCCAGACACAAGAGATTGTACTGAATGGTTCTATGTATGTAAAGTTTAAAATGAAACAAAACTAGGTGTGGAAAACAGTAGGGAGTTTCCTCAAAAAATTAAAAATGAAATTGTCATATGATCCAGCAATTTCATTTCTGGCTATATATTCAAAAGAGTTGAAATCAGGGACTTGGACAGGTATTTGTACACCCAGGTTCATAGCAACACTATTCTGAACGGCCAAAAGGTGGGAGCAACCCAAGTGTCCAACAACCGATGAACGAATAAACAAAATGTGGTGCATACAGAAGTGGAATATTATTCAGCTTTAAAAAGGAAGGAAATTCTGGGACTTGCTACAACATGGGAAAACCTTGAAGACACTAAGCTGAGTGAAATAAGCCAGTCACAAAAGGACAAATACTGTATGACTTCACTCATAGGAGGTCCATAGAGCCATCAAATTCACAGAGACAGAAAGTAGAATGGTGGTTGCCAGGGACTGAGGGAGGAGGAATTAGGAGTTAGTATTTAATGGATACAGACTTTCAGTTTGGGAAGATGAAGAACTCTGGAGATGGACGGTGGTGATGTTTGCACAACATGAGAGTGCACTTATGCCACTAAAAAAATGGCTAAAATGGGGCTGGATTTTTTTCTTTTTTTTTTTTTTTTTTTTTTTTTTTTTTG